>NC_059300.1:14545703-14570703 GCF_017591435.1 Portunus trituberculatus
TTCCTTAGACAAATAGTGTGTTTTGCCTGCAATTCTGAGTTTTGATGCATAAAACGCTGGAATACACCAAAATAACCCATTTTTTTTTACATATTTCAGTTCCTTAGACAAATAGTGTGTTTCCGAAGCATTTCTGTGTTATGGTTGAAAACAGCTAAAAACTGATTAAATTACACGTTTTTCTTAATTTTACTTTGGATTCTCTATACTTGCTTGTTTTCATCAATTTTATCGTTTTGAAGCAAAATAATGTAAAATGATGAAAAAGCACAATTTTCAATTGAGATAGTTTTTTTCATAAAACACCTTAAAAACATATGAATAAGACGTTTTAACAAATATAGTGTTTTGCCTCCATTTATGAGTTTGGTGCATAAAACGCAAGAATACACTAAAATAACCCACTTTTGACATATTTCACTTCCTTAGACATATATTGTGTTTTGCCTGCATTTCTGAGTTTTAGTTCATAAAAGACCAGATTAACAAGAAACACAGTAACAAGTAACATGAAGCACTCACTGTTAGGGGCGGCGCCAGCAGGGCTGCATCGCATATTTCTATTATTTCCCTATGTTTTTATTATTTCCCTGTTGTTGGTTCTTTATTCACTCACTCACTCACAAACACACTCAATCACCCACCCACACACACACACACACACACACACACACACACACACACTATAGTGTAGTGGTTAGCACGCTCTGCTCACAACTAAGAGGGTCTTCGTTGAATGTCAGTATTCAAAAACGCCTTATTGTCTCACCATGACAGTTTTCCAAGGCCAAAGAGACGATTACCCAGGTTTTGAAGACAGTTACTCTTTATAACAATTTGTAAATCTTGCCAGTCCATCAACGGAACCATAAAAATACGCTTAAAAACATAAACATTTTCAACAAGCTTTTGGAAAGTAGTGACGGTGAGAGAGAGTATAGCATTTATGAATACAGGCGCAAGTCCTGGGATGCGAAAAGGCAAATGGGCAATTAATGTAAAGCCCTTGTTCACCTAGCAGTAAAATAGGAACAAGATGTAACTCGAGGCGTTGTGGCGTCGCTTTCCTGGTGTGTTTGATGTGTAATTTAGTCTCAGTCCTACCCGAAGATCGGTCAGTTTGAGCTCTGAACTCTTTGCGTAAGGGAAAGGCTGGCTGGGTGACCAGCAGACAACCGTGATGAATAACACACACTCATACCCATGACAAGGTTTTTGAGGTGAGAGGTGGCAGCAGCACAGGAAATGTGATAACGTTGCATCTTGACCTGATTGATAGGCAGTACATCCAATAACGGGATTGTGTGCACTAACACACCAACATGCTAGTGCCGCCTCCTATTCAAATGGAACAAGAATATTCTCTTATTTTTATGCAGGAGGAAACCAGCCAAGGGCAATAAAAAATTGAAAAAAAAAACTTTAAATGCTGGCTCCCTTATATCATAATAGGGGATTAGCCAAAATTCAGGGACAGATGTCTTGAACAAAGGTCCTCAAAATTACTGCTTAAACTACCCACTGCCTAAATAACTCTTGCCCTAAATAACTCCATGCCTAAAGGACCTGTTCCCAGAGACCGACACACAGCACACAGCGCGGCAGGCTGCCCACAGGCCACAGCCAGCACCTGCTGCTGTTGCCGGTGCTGCTGCTGCAAGGCCATCAGTGTACCAAGGAAAGCAAGGGACACGCAGGGGTCAGTGAAACACTGGGTGTGCAGGCAGTGTTGCCAGGTCAAGTTACCAACTTTACCCTGAATTCCCCCTTAACATTAGTACCCTGTTTGCTTTAACATTACCCTGTTTGTTAAATAATGTTCTAAAAGATCATTTATATGTATACACATGTAAGAAATGTTGCCATAGTATGTACGGTGATGAAACTATATAAGCTGAAATGAAATAATGTTATTCTGATAGTGGTCAAATTAGCCCAAACAAAGGTAATTACCTTGCAGCAGGCACCGCTGTGTGCAGGATGTCTGCTCACCCCAACACTCTCCATGGTACTGGAGGCTGCCGCTGCCATCCTTCTTTCAGCTTCCTGCTGCCGCTACTTTTCCATAGGATGCTGCTGGTGCTGCTGCTGTTACTGCTGCTGCTGCTCTTCCTCAGGCTGTTGCTGCTGCTGCTGCTGCTGCTGCCGCCAAAACACGCGTCACACTGCTCCTCCTTGCTCCTAAATAGGATAAATTGTTTAAAGATAGCACTGATGTGACCGTGAGAGGCAACTGGAAACTGCACGACGCTGCATGATGACCTCGCTTCTTTTCATGATAGCAACTGAGGCCCTATTTCTCTATCAACATTACTACTACCACCACCACTACTACCACCACACAACACAATGCTGCCAGTCCCATGGTAAACTTTTATAAATAAAACAAGAAAGAGAGCAGAGCCACTGTCACAAAGACGACACAAAAGTGGAGAGCATTTCACTGAGTGAGTGAACCTGTGTGTAGTGACCTAGTTGTATTTCCCTACTTGTAACACAGAGGACACGAGCCGAACAAGGCTTGTGCTATTTCGCTTCCATATCTACTTTTAACAATGTTTTCCTTAAATTTCGTGTGTGTGTGTGTGTGTGTGTGTGTGTGTGTGTGTGTGTGTGTGTGTGTGTGTGTGTGTTGTACATGGCTCAAGCGGGATTCATAGTGTCCTGTCTCCATGTCTCCATTTATTTTTTGTTCTTTAAAGTTATGCACATTATGTGCTGTAACAACTTCATCACTCAATGCATTCCACTTTTCCACCGTTCTATGTGGAAAACTATTTTCCAATACCCTTCACACACTGCCTCTTCCTGATCTTTGCATGACCTCTTGTCCTACCGGTTCCATCTGTCACCAGCACCAGGTCTTGCTTGTCTATCTTTTCAATGCCATTAACTATTTTATACATTGTTATTGCTATTACTACTAATATTTACATATATATATATATATATATATATATATATATATATATATATATATATATATATATATATATATATATATATATATATATATATATATATATATATATATATATATATATATATATATATATATATATATATATATATATATATATATATATATATATATATTATATGGAGTAGGCAGTAGTCACCTGCCGCCCGGTGGAATACTCCAGGAGAGGTACTTACGGGGATGTAGGCAGTGCTGCAGACTGAGTAATTCCCGTGTCCTCTCTTCCCGGTTCCCTTTGTGGTCTCATTTATACAATTGAGCAGCTGCAGCCTGCCCTCTAAAGACAACTTCTACTACTTCCTACACTACACTACAACACCTTACACTTTTACACTCTCTTCAAATCAAAATTTAATAATGGCTTCACCACGCCCTGCCTCAGAGTCCCCTCTGGGAGGGACCATAAATGTCCCCAGGTCGGACTGCCCCTCTGCTGTCGACCTTGGGTGTCTTGACACTTCATCTAATACTTTCACTATCAATTTCTGCAACATTCGTGGCCTTCGTTCTAATTTTCAATCTGTGGAACACCACCTCTCCTCTACTAAACCTCATCTTCTCTTCCTAACCGAAACACAGTTGTCTGTGACTACTGACAGCAGCCCTTTTCTGTTCCCTCCTACTTGCTCTATCCTCATTTTCAATCCAAAGCTGGATGTTGCGCATACGTGCGTAACGACACCACTCTCTCGTGCCCACAATCTTGAATCTTCAGAATTTTCTACCATCTGGCTAAGACTTCAATGTCACTCTCTAACTAAATTCATCTGTGCTGTATACCTCTCACCTAATTCCTCTGACTATGTAAAATTCTTTGACTATTTGACTTCCAAGGTGGAGCACATCTTATCTCACTTTCCTTTGCTGAGATCTCCATTTTAGATTTCAATGTTCACCACCAGCTTTGGCTTTCATCTTCTTTCACTGACCAACCTGGTGAACAAACCTTCAACTTTGCTATCCTTCATGACCTAGAGCAGCTAGTGAAGTTCCCTACCCGTATTCCTGACCGCCTTGGAGACACGCCCAACATTCTTGATCTTTTCCTAACCTCCAACCCTTCTGCTTACTCTGTTAAACTTTCCTCTCCGTTGGGCTCCTCCGACCACAATCTAATTTCCGTTACCAGTTCTATCACTCCAGTGCAGCCTCAGGACCCGCCTAAGCGGAGGTGCTTCTGGCATTTTAACTCTGCTAAGTGGGAGGAACTAAGGCAGTACTATTCTGATTTCCTTGGGATGATTATTGTTTTCATGTCAGAGATCCTTCTCTTTGTGCCGAGCGCATAACAGAGGTGATTATCTCTGGCATGGAGCTATACATTCCTCATACTTTCTCTAACCCTAAAGCTAAAAGCCTTGGTTTAACTCTGCTTGTTCTCGTGCTGTCAATGATAGAGGCGGCTCACAAACGGTTCCGTAGCCATCCAACTGCTGAAACTCATGCCCTATATATTTCTGCCCGTAATCATGCCAAATCTATTCTCCAACTTACTAAAAACTCTTTCATCAATAGAAAATGTCAAAGTCTTTCCAACACAGTGTTGGAAAAAAAAAAATCCCGCTGGTTGCCAGGCCCTGTTAAAAGAAAAGTAGAAAGAGAAAAACAGAAAAATCTAAAAGGAGGGTCCAGTTAACGTAAGAGGTGTCTTGACACTCCTCTTTTGAAAGAGTTTAAGTCATAGGCAGGTGGAAATACAGACACAGGTAGAGAGTTCCAGAGTTTACCAGTGTAGGGAATGAAGGAGTGAAGATACTGGTTAACTCTTGCATTAGGAAGATGGACAGAATAGGGATGAGAAGAAGTAGAGAGTCTTGTGCAGCGAGGCCGCAGGAGGGGAAGGCATGCAGTTAGCAAGTTCAGAAGAGCAGACAGCATGAAAACAGCGGTAGAAGACAGATAAAGATGCAACATTGCGGCGGTGACTTAAAGAATCAAGACAGTCAGTTAGAGGAGAAGAGTTGATAAGACGAAAAGCTTTAGATTCCACCTTGTTTAGTAAAGCTGTGTGTGGATCCCCAGACATGAGAGCCATACTCCATACACGGGCGGATAAGGCCCTTGTACAGAGCAAGCAGCTGGGAGGGAGAGAAAATGGACGAAGACGCCATAGGACACCTAACTTCTTGGAAGCTGATTTAGCAAGAGTAGAGATGTGAAATTTCCAGTTTAGATTTTTAGTGAAGGATAGACCGAGTGTGTTTAATGTAGAGGAGAGGGAAGTTGAGTGTTATTGAAGAAGAGAGGATAGTTGTCTGGAAGGTTATGTCGAGTAGATAGTTGTAGAAATTGAGTTTTGAGGCATTGAACAAAACCAGGTTTCTCTGCCCCAATCAGAAACAAGTGAAAGATCAGAAGTTAGGCGTCCTATAGCATCTCGCCTTGAGTCATTTAATTGTTGTTGGGTTGGGCGTCTGTTGAACGCTGTTGAATAATGCAGGGTGGTATCATCAGCATAGGAGTGGATAGGGCATTGAGTCAGATTTAGGAGATCATTGATGAATAATAGAAAGAGAGTGGGTGATAGGACAGAACCCTGTGGAACACCACTGTTGATAGTTTTAGGGAAGAACAGTGACCGTCTACTACAGCAGCAATAGAACGATCGGAAAGGAAACTGGAGATGAAGGTACAGAGAGAAGGATAGAATCCGTAGGAGGGTAGTTTAGAAATTAAAGATTTGTGCCAGACTCTATCGAAGGCTTTCGATATGTCAAGGCCGACAGCAAAGGTTTCACCGAAGTCCCTAAAGAGGATGACCAAGATTCAGTTAGGAAAGTAAGAAGATCACCAGTAGATCTGCCTTTACGGAAACCATACTGGCAATCAGAGAGAAGGTTGTGAGCTGATAGATGCCTCATTATCTTCCTATTAAGGATAGACTCAAAGGCTTTAGAAAGGCAGGAAATCAAAGCTATAGGGCGGTAGTTAGAAGGATTGGAGTGGTCACCTTTTTAGGGACAGGTTGAATGTGAGCAAACTTCCAGCAAGAAGGATAAATAGAAGTAGAGAGACACAGATGAAAGAGTTTGACCAGGCAGTGAGCGAGTTCGGAAGCACAGTTTTGAGAACAACAGGAGGGACTCCATCCGGACCGTAAGCCTTCCGAGAATCAAGGCCAGAGAGGGCCAGGAAAACGTCTTTATAAAGAATTTTAATTTTAGGGATGAAGTAGTCAGAGGGTGGAGGAGTAGGAGGAATATGCCCAGAATCATCCAAAGTTGAGTTGGTAGCAAAGGTTTGAGCGAAGAGTTCAGCTTTAGAAAAGAAGAGACAGCTGTAGAGCCATCTGGATGAAGTAAAGGAGGAAAGACGAAGAAGTAAAGTTGTTAGAGATATTATTGGCTAGATGCCAGAAATCTCGAGAGGAGTTAGAATTGGAAAGACTTTGACATTTTCTATTGATGAAAGAGTTTTTAGTAAGTTGGAGAATAGATTTGGCATGATTACGGGCAGAAATATATAGGGCATGAGTTTCAGCAGTTGGATGGCTACGGAACCGTTTGTGAGCCGCCTCTCTATCATTGACAGCACGAGAACAAGCAGAGTTAAACCAAGGCTTTTTAGCTTTAGGGTTAGAGAAAGTATGAGGAATGTATAGCTCCATGCCAGAGATAATCACCTCTGTTATGCGCTCGGCACAAAGAGAAGGATCTCTGACATGAAAACAATAATCATCCCAAGGAAATCAGAATAGTACTGCCTTAGTTCCTCCCACTTAGCAGAGTTAAAATGCCAGAAGCACCTCCGCTTAGGCGGGTCCTGAGGCTGCACTGGAGTGATAGAACTGGTAACGGAAATTAGATTGTGGTCGGAGGAGCCCAACGGAGAGGAAAGTTTAACAGAGTAAGCAGAAGGGTTGGAGGTTAGGAAAAGATCAAGAATGTTGGGCGTGTCTCCAAGGCGGTCAGGAATACGGGTAGGGAACTTCACTAGCTGCTCTAGGTCATGAAGGATAGCAAAGTTGAAGGTTTGTTCACCAGGTTGGTCAGTGAAAGAAGATGAAAGCCAAAGCTGGTGGTGAACATTGAAATCCCTAAAATGGAGATCTCAGCAAAAGGAAAGTGAGATAAGATGTGCTCCACCTTGGAAGTCAAATAGTCAAAGAATTTTACATAGTCAGAGGAATTAGGTGAGAGGTATACAGCACAGATGAATTTAGTTAGAGAGTGACATTGAAGTCTTAGCCAGATGGTAGAAAATTCTGAAGATTCAAGATTGTGGGCACGAGAGAAAGTGGTGTCGTTACGCACGTATGCGCAACATCCAGCTTTGGATTGAAAATGAGGATAGAGCAAGTAGGAGGGAACAGAAAAGGGCTGCTGTCAGTAGTCACAGACAACTGTGTTTCAGTTAGGAAGAGAAGATGAGGTTTAGTAGAGGAGAGGTGGTGTTCCACAGATTGAAAATTAGAACGAAGGCCACGAATGTTGCAGAAATTGATAGTGAAAGTATTAGATGAAGTGTCAAGACACCCAAGGTCGACAGCAGAGGGCAGTCCGACCTGGGGACATTTATGGTCCCCTCCCCAGAGGGGGACTCCGAGGCAGGGCGTGGTGAAGCCATTATTAAATTTTGATTTGAAGAGAGTGTAAAAGTGTAAGGTGTTGTAGTGTAGTGTAGGAAGTAGTAGAAGTTGTCTTTAGAGGGCAGGCTGCAGCTGCTCAATTGTATAAATGAGACCACAAAGGGAACCGGGAAGAGAGGACACGGGGAATTACTCAGTCTGCAGCACTGCCTACATCCCCGTAAGTACCTCTCCTGGAGTATTCCACCGGGCGGCAGGTGACTACTGCCTACTCCATATATATATATATATATATATATATATATATATATATATATATATATATATATATATATATATATATATATATATATATATATATATATATATATATATATATATATATATATATATATATATATATATATATATATATATATATATATATATATATGTAAATATTAGTAGTAATAGCAATAACAATGTATAAAATAGTTAATGGCATTGAAAAGATAGACAAGCAAGACCTGGTGCTGGTGACAGATGGAACCGGTAGGACAAGAGGTCATGCAAAGATCAGGAAGAGGCAGTGTGTGAAGGGTATTGGAAAATAGTTTTCCACATAGAACGGTGGAAAAGTGGAATGCATTGAGTGATGAAGTTGTTACAGCACATAATGTGCATAACTTTAAAGAACAAAAAATAAATGGAGACATGGAGACAGGACACTATGAATCCCTTGAGCCATGTACACACACACACACACACACACACACACACACACACACACACACACACACACACACGAAATTTAAGGAAAACATTGTTAAAAGTAGATATGGAAGCGAAATAGCACAAGCCTTGTTCGGCTCGTGTCCTCTGTGTTACAAGTAGGGAAATACAACTAGGTCACTACACACAGGTTCACTCACTCAGTGAAATGCTCTCCACTTTTGTGTCGTCTTTGTGACAGTGGCTCTGCTCTCTTTCTTGTTTTATTTATAAAAGTTTACCATGGGACTGGCAGCATTGTGTTGTGTGGTGGTAGTAGTGGTGGTGGTAGTAGTAATGTTGATAGAGAAATAGGGCCTCAGTTGCTATCATGAAAAGAAGCGAGGTCATCATGCAGCGTCGTGCAGTTTCCAGTTGCCTCTCACGGTCACATCAGTGCTATCTTTAAACAATTTATCCTATTTAGGAGCAAGGAGGAGCAGTGTGACGCGTGTTTTGGCGGCAGCAGCAGCAGCAGCAGCAGCAGCAACAGCCTGAGGAAGAGCAGCAGCAGCAGTAACAGCAGCAGCACCAGCAGCATCCTATGGAAAAGTAGCGGCAGCAGGAAGCTGAAAGAAGGATGGCAGCGGCAGCCTCCAGTACCATGGAGAGTGTTGGGGTGAGCAGACATCCTGCACACAGCGGTGCCTGCTGCAAGGTAATTACCTTTGTTTGGGCTAATTTGACCACTATCAGAATAACATTATTTCATTTCAGCTTATATAGTTTCATCACCGTACATACTATGGCAACATTTCTTACATGTGTATACATATAAATGATCTTTTAGAACATTATTTAACAAACAGGGTAATGTTAAAGCAAACAGGGTACTAATGTTAAGGAGGAATTCAGAGTAAAGTTGGTAACTTGACCTGGCAACACTGCCTGCACACCCAGTGTTTCACTGACCCCTGCGTGTCCCTTGCTTTCCTTGGTACACTGATGGCCTTGCAGCAGCAGCACCGGCAACAGCAGCAGGTGCTGGCTGTGGCCTGTGGGCAGCCTGCCGCGCTGTGTGCTGTGTGTCGGTCTCTGGGAACAGGTCCTTTAGGCATGGAGTTATTTAGGGCAAGAGTTATTTAGGCAGTGGGTAGTTTAAGCAGTAATTTTGAGGACCTTTGTTCAAGACATCTGTCCCTGAATTTTGGCTAATCCCCTATTATGATTTAAAGGAGCCAGCATTTAAAGTTTTTTTTTTTCAATTTTTGTTGCCCTTGGCTGGTTTCCCTCCTGCATAAAAATAAGAGAATATTCTTGTTCCATTTGAATAGGAGGCGGCACTAGCATGTTGGTGTGTTAGTGCACACAATCCCGTTATTGGATGTACTGCCTATCAATCAGGTCAAGATGCAACGTTATCACATTTCCTGTGCTGCTGCCACCTCTCACCTCAAAGACCTTGTCATGGGTATGAGTGTGTGTTATTCATCACGGTTGTCTGCTGGTCACCCAGCCAGCCTTTCCTTACGCAAAGAGTTCAGAGCTCAAACTGACCGATCTTCGGGTAGGACTGAGACTAAATTACACATCAAACACACCAGGAAAGCGACGCCACAACGCCTCGAGTTACATCTTGTTCCTATTTTACTGCTAGGTGAACAAGGGCTTTACATTAATTGCCCATTTGCCTTTTCGCATCCCAGGACTTGCGCCTGTATTCATAAATGCTATACTCTCTCTCACCGTCACTACTTTCCAAAAGCTTGTTGAAAATGTTTATGTTTTTAAGCGTATTTTTATGGTTCCGTTGATGGACTGGCAAGATTTACAAATTGTTATAAAGAGTAACTGTCTTCAAAACCTGGGTAATCGTCTCTTTGGCCTTGGAAAACTGTCATGGTGAGACAATAAGGCGTTTTTGAATACTGACATTCAACGAAGACCCTCTTAGTTGTGAGCAGAGCGTGCTAACCACTACACTATAGTGTGTGTGTGTGTGTGTGTGTGTGTGTGTGTGTGTGTGTGTGTGTGTGTGGGTGGGTGATTGAGTGTGTTTGTGAGTGAGTGAGTGAATAAAGAACCAACAACAGGGAAATAATAAAAACATAGGAAATAATAGAAATATGCGATGCAGCCCTGCTGGCGCCGCCCCTAACAGTGAGTGCTTCATGTTACTTGTTACTGTGTTTCTTGTTAATCTGGTCCCACTTCTGCCAAAGTGCTCTGCAGGACCTACATCTTAATTCAGTAACTCAATAATACTGATCACACTCTACGTGACGTGTTGATCGCCAATGTTTCTGCGTCCAAACAGTCAGAAAACAGAAAAGTCTTAAGTTCTTTCTTGAATTGAGAGAGCTCCTCGGTGTGTGTGAGGCAAAGAGGGAGCTCATAGTACAGTGTTGGGGCGGCACAAGTGAAGCGTGCAATCCGACATTTGAGGAGTGCCGTGGCTCATGGAGTGCGGTGCCAGACATTTCGGTGTCAGAGTGGAATGCACCAACACTCCCAAGTCACCAACACTTCCAAGCACTTACAAGCAGGAACTCTGGCTCATCATCATCTCATTTCAGTTGTTTATGATGCATTCAATTCTTAACTGAATTTATCTTAGCACCAGCACTTTGAATTTCAGTGGTTCAACTCCTCTTCTCAGAGTTACATGAGATGAACAACAGTTTGCAGTTTGCACACGATAATATGTGATCTTTTTATATGATAGTTTTGTGGATATTTCACTACAGTGTCACCCACTCTAGTGTTTCTTAGATCATGTACAAAAGAGACAGAAAATGTTACTTTCTCGGTTCCAGAGCTTCTTCCGACCCAGGACTTTTACAGCAAGTCACTGAAGTTTGTTGCTAGCTCATTGGGGATGTAGTGTCTAACAGTGATTTTGGACTTAGTTAATATTTCCATGTAAAAGATCAACCTTGGGTATAAGGTCCCCCTTGACCGGCTGCTCCAAATCTGCGCATGCGCACTGGAGTTATATTGTCGTCACAACTATCGTCATTATACGTCAGAGTTCCAAGGTGCTCCCTACAACTATGGATTCAACAGTGATCAAAGCAATGCTCGAATCGCAAGAGCGAACATACAAAACAGCATTGGAGATGGTAGCGAAACAGTTGAATGATCACATCAACAAGCTGGAGGGTAAACTTCAGGAAATGACAGCTAGCCTTGAGTTTACTCAGCGCGAGGTGGATGAACTCAAGGTCAAGGAAAAAGACCATGATAAAGAGAGAAAGGAGTACATTACTACAATAAATAAGCTAACTGAGGAGATAGAGTCTTCTAATAATAAAATTAAAGAATTAGAAGATAAGGTAAATCTACAAGAAGATTATAGCCGTAGGAAGAATGTTCGTATCAGCGGCATGGAGGAACGTAGCGGTAATGAGACATGGGAGCAGACAGCGGCTGCAGTGACGACCCTATTTGAAGACAAGATGCAACTCCCTGGACTGGTGTTGGAGCGGGCCCACAGGATCGGCCCGCGCCGGGACGACAGGCCTCGTCCGATTGTGGGGCGTTTCTCCCGCTACTGCGATCGTGAGGCTGTGATGAGGAGCGCAAGGAAGCTGAAAGGGACGAATATCTTTGTCAATGAAGATCTTTGTGCGGCATCCCAAGCAATCAAGAGTGCTCAGTTCCTCTCTTGAAACAAGCCCGATCTCAAGGGAAAATTGCGTTCTTTCGTCACACAAAACTGATCATCAAGGAAAAAACCAATGTTGATCCTACTGAAAGACTGGACTCGTCTGAGAGGGACAGCGGTGCAATCGGTGGCGTGAGGGCGAGCGGTCAGGGCGAGTCTGGTGCTGGTGGTGTTGTCACCGGCACTCAGGTGGCGGGGGCGTGGTCTGGTGCCAAGGACGATGCCTTTCCTTCTCTTCCTGATGGTTCCCGCTCGCAGTCTTCCTCTGTATCTGCTGCCTCACCAAAGCTCAAGTCAGTCACAAAGAAGGGTCTGAGGAGTTCCGTGAAGAAATGGACCCACAGGCTGGGGTAAGTGAAATCTGGCAAGGACTTCTATCAAAAGTCTAACAATGGATATACAACAGAGTCTTTCTTTCTATAACATAAATGATGCTGAGCTTATTCATATAATGCAATGTGACAGTTACAAATTTCCTTTATATGTTCTTGATAACGTTAACCTACACAAATTGTGACACAGATCGTCATACTCACAGTGTTGATCACCTAGATGAACCTATATTACGTGAACCTGTATGTGACTACATTTTCTGTAACGAGAACATTTCTCAAGTTTTTCCCAGTAACAGCTTAAAGCTAATATCGCTCAACATAAGTAGTGTTCCCCAGCACCTGGAATCGTTCTTTGACCAGTGTTTGAACCCATCTGGGGTTGAGATTGACGTCGCTGGCTTCTGTGAAACTCGACTTAATAACTATATATGTAATCTCTACAAACTGACCAATTATACTGCATTTTTTCAGAACAAATCTACACAAGATGGAGGTGTTTGCATTTATTTACATGACAAATTTCATGGTGTAAGAATTAGTGATGCTTGCTTGCAACTGCTGCATATTGAATCATTATTCATTGAAATTTCAAGACCCTACAAGTTCATCATAGGAATTGTTTACAGACCCCCTAATGCATCATTTAATGATTTTCTTAACTCGATGGAACACATCTTAGAATCAATCTCATACAATAATTCAAGATGTTTCATAATGGGAGATTTTAACATTAACTTACTTAATTCTAATGATAACGTTATAAATTATATAAATCTCTTTTATTCTTACAATTTTCTTCAAGCTATAATTAAGCCAACTAGAGTCACCAGGAATTCCGCAACACTAATTGATCATATTTGGACTAATGATATGCAGAATTATATAAGGAGTGGCATTATGATCATTTTCCAGTGTGTAGTTCATTTTTCGTCCCTGTTGTGGGTGATGCATCGCACATAAGAATAACCAGAAGAATTTACAATAGTGAGAACATAAGAACTTTTAAAGAAGATTTGAAAAGTTGTGAGTGGAACTCAGATTTGTCTCATGTTGAAGGAGTTGATAACATCTTTAACAGATATATGGACAAATTTACATGTATATACTATACAAATTTTCCTACAAAATCTTTTACTGTTAAGGAGAAGCACTTTGGCAAGCCATATATTACGCCGGGAATTATAAGATCTATAAAACACCGCAATAAGTTACAGAAGTTGTATGCTAAATGGCCTTTAACATATGGAACAACATTTAAAAAAATACCGAAACGTTCTAACTACAGTTATTCGAACAGCTAAGGAAAGCTACTTTAAAACAAAGCTAAGTCAAGAATCGGGTAATACTAAGAAGACAGGCAAACTCTTGATTATTTATTAGGAAAAAATCGTTCTAATTTGCCATCTTCCATGAATTCTCAAGTAAACAAAACAATTTCAAACAATAGAGATATCGCTGAGGAATTCAATAACTATTTTACCAGTGTTGCTAATAAATTAGTGGCAGAGATTATCCCAAGTGCTATTCCATATGAGACATTCTTACCAGAACCAGTTCCTTTTTCATTTTTTATGAAACCTACCACAGTGCTGGAAATTAAAGAGGTTATTAAAAATTTAAAAATTACTTGTGCTGGTTACGATGAAATAAGTATAACAATTATCAAAGAATGTAGTGATGAGATATCTCCTTTTTTAAAGTTTTTTATAAATAAATGTTTCAGAAAAGGAAGTTTTCCTAAAAAGCTGCAAATTGCTAAGGTTATACCCATTTATAAAAAAGGTGACATAATAAATTGTACTAATTACAGGCCGGTGTCCATACTCCCGAGCCTCAGCAAGGTCATAGAAAATATATTTGCCAACAGATTAACCGAATATTTAACAAAGTTTTCGCTCTTAACCCAACATCAATATGGTTTCCGTCCCAACTATTCTACTGAATTAGCAATACACCAACTTTGTCAAGAAATCTATGATACACTGAACAACAAATCTATCCAAATTACGGTCTTCTGTGAACTCAGCAAAGCTTTTGACACTGTGTCGCATGATATTTTATTGCATAAGCTAAGCATATATGGTGTAAGGGGAAAGGCAAATGATTTTTTGAAGAGTTACTTGGGATATAGGAAACAATACACAGCATACAATAGTGCTTCTTCTTCACTTCAGGCAGTAAATTGTGGTGTTCCACAAGGGTCAATTTTAGGCCCAATATTATTTTTAATTTATGTTAATGACATTGTTCGTGCAATTAAGAAAATGAGATTTCTGTTGTTTGCAGATGACACTTCAATATTTATGAAGGGACAAAATTTTGATGAAATGACATCCACAGTAAATGAAGAACTTATTAAAGTTTCAGACTGGATAAAAAGTAACAAACTAACCATCAATATCTCGAAAACTTTCTACATGGTATCATGTTTCACCAACACTAATCTGCCTAACATTAATATTAAATTTAATAACCATAGCCTATGTAAAGTTGATCATATCAAATTTTTAGGGGTGTATATTGATGAAAAGCTAACGTGGAAACCACATTTAAATCACCTCTGTACCAGGATGTCACAAATTACAGGCATTATATATAGGATTATAAATTGTATAACAGCAGACTGTCTCAGATTAGTGTACATGTCAACAGTGCATCCTCATTTATTGTACTGTGCAGCAATTTGGGGCGGAACTTTTCAAACTTTATTAGAGAGATTATTTATTTGTCAAAAGAAAATTATTAGAGTCATGTGTTTTAAATCAAAATACGAACATACAAATTCTTTGTTTTGTGAACTCAAACTTTTGAAACTTCCTGACATCATATTTCAGCAAACATGTATATTTGTATTTAAGTCTTTGTATGTATTTCCATTCAACACCACCTTTCAGCTACTTTCTGTGAACCCTTACACAAGAAGACCACACGATATCAGAATACCATATTGCCGGATAGTTCACGCACAGCGTAGTGTCAGTGTGCTGGGTGCGAGGAGCTGGAATAATCTCCCGCAAGAAACTAAATCCATTACTTCACTCAACATGTTTAAGAATGAAGTAAAAATTTCTATATTGAATACGTATGATCAATGACTGTATTTGAAGGAAGATTTGAGTCTGATATTTGCCTTTGAACTGAAATGAACTAATATTATTTCATATGTGTGTATTATAAGTAGGCATGTTATGTAAGGGTACATAGCTTATATAATTATGTACTTCTATCGGCTTGTTCGTCTATCTTCCTGTTTTGTATGTCCGTTTGTATGTATGTATATATGTATGCTTGTGTGTATATGCGTATGTATCTACGTATGTATGTATGTGTGTATAAATGTATGCATATATGATGCATGAATGTATTTGTGCATGTATGTATGCATTTAGTTGCATGTATAGTTATTAATGAAATACATAGATATATCTATATGTGCATGTGTAGGTATATGGTATGGTCAAGTCCAGTTAATTTTTTATATAGTTATATGTCAATGTATATATACATGTGTATGTTGAACGCATACATTGGATATAGATGAGAGCTTTTACTTCATGACCATGAATATGGCATATATGTGTGTTTGTATGTATGAATGCATGCATGCTTGATGTGTATATGTGTGTAGGTATGTATGTATGTATGCATGTATGTATCTCTACACTTGTATATGTGTGTGTAAATATGTATGTATTTATGTAGCATGACTGCATATTTAATTTTTTTTTTTGTTTGTCTGTTTCTATCTATGTATGTTATAATGTGTCTGTATGTGCCTGAAGTTATATTTGTACCAGTATGGCCATATAGTTACTTATACAGTATTTATTTGCGAATGTGTATAAACGAGTATGTGAGCATGAAAATCTCTGTATCCGTATGAGAATGGATGTATGAATGTATTGTTGTTTTGCTTGTGTGTAGGAATTATTATGTGAATAGTAAAATAGGACTGGAAGCTTTGGAGTCTGTTTTTTTATTAATTGATATTGAGTTTTGTTTATCATTAATGAAAGGAAATGCAAAAGTCGCGCATTTCAAACAATGTTATATACCAAAGGTCTATATAAAAGCTTATGCTTAATAGACCAAGCCTTAATATTGAATTTGATTATATGTTTGTATGTGCATATTGTATACGTAAGGTGTACTATATAAGGCAATAAAGATATCAAATAAAAAAAATCTTCCTATTACTACTAATAGTACTACGGCTTCTACTAATACTTCTACTACTGCTAACTGCTGCTACAACTACTACTACTACTACTACTACTACTACTACTACTACTACTACTACTACTACTACTACTACTACTGATACTACTATTACTACTGTTGCTACTACTACAACAAAAACAACTGCAACTACTGCTACTACTACCACTCATCCTCCTACTACTACTACTACTAGTACTACTACTACCACTACCACTACTACTACTACTACTACTGCTACTATGATAACTTTGTGTCATTACCTGCAGGAAGCTCAGGCTGCGCAGCGTGTCAGGGGCCTGGTGGAGGCCGGCCGTGTCTTGGCCTTCCAGGACGTGGAGGGACAAACTCGACAGGCCAGAATCAGCCTGGAACACGGCCGCCTGCACCTCTACTCCCTGTGGGCCACGTCCCCCCCCCACCCTCCTCGTTCAGGTGGGTCACCTCACTTCACGTTGATATAGTACACCTACTAATCCACAATTACAACACCACCACCATCACCACCACCATTATCACTGCTCCTATTACTACTAATAGTACTACGGCTTCTATTACTAATACTTCTACTACTGCTAATGCTGCTACAACTACTACTATTACTACTACTACTATTACTACTACTACTTCTACTACTACTTCTACTACTACTACTACTGATACTCCTATTGTTACTGTTGCTACTACTACAACAAAAACAACTGCAACTACTGCTACTACTATTTCC
Source organism: Portunus trituberculatus (assembly GCF_017591435.1). Classification (NCBI taxonomy): domain Eukaryota; kingdom Metazoa; phylum Arthropoda; class Malacostraca; order Decapoda; family Portunidae; genus Portunus; species Portunus trituberculatus. The sequence continues at coordinate 14,562,849 of NC_059300.1, forward strand.
ACCACCACCACCACTACTACTACTACTACTACTACTACTACTACTACTACTACTACTACTACTACTACTACTATTGTTCTCATACTTCTGCATTACCTCAGGAATCAGGATGCAAGGGTGTTGTGGAGTGGTGAGGCTGGAGAATTCTTAAGTATTTTTAAAGGTGTAAGAAAAGGGGGCATTTTATCACAACTTTTATTTAAATCATATACTGGTAATATTTTAGATACCATTACTGGTTTGAATTAAGGTTGTACTGTAGGTTATAAACGAGTAAATTAATGCTGTGGCTTACGCTGGTGACTTGGTGATATTAGGAAGGACTGTGAGTGACTTGCAGAAGATCTATGTGGCTGTACGGCAAGGAATAATGAAATGTTACACCTCAGCATGAATACGTCTCAATCAGAGTGCATGATCCCTGGCAGGAAAAATGTACGTACCTCAAAACATTTCAATTGGTGGTGATGACTTTGATCTAACAGAGAGGTAGAAGTATTTGGGACATGTGATTCAAAGTAATGGCCAAGACCTTCAGGATGTGGCACTTAAGTTGAATAATTTTTATGCAAAGATTTATTATGTGTATAGAAATTTTTGCAAAGTTTGTCTCCAAAGATTAGTGTTCCTTTTTGATGCATTTTGTCTTCGTGATTGTGGTCTGCCTCTGTGGGAACCGAATAACCCATTTGAGAGAGCAATGTATAAGACTATAGAGGCGGCATATCATAAGTCCCTGGAAATACTCGTAATATTGGGTGTTCCGAATTCCACCAACAATGATGAAGCAGGTGAAGCTTGCAATGAGCGCCTTTTCAAGCATCACATTGCTCTCTGTCAGGCTAAAGTTAATAGGGGAATAATGATGTCATCAAATCCTTTACTTATGTTACGTTCACCGGTTAAACGGGTAAGATTGGCATCGGGGAGCCGGTGAACAATAACAATAAAAAAAACACTGCAGGTTCAACTGGTGAGGAAATGCAAAGGGGCACTTTAAAAAGCTATTTTAATAACCCATAATGAAACTGACACACAGATATAACATGAAACATGAAACACAGATATATAACATGAAACACAGGAAAATGACATACACATATACATATAACACAGTAATAAGTACAACAATAAAGAACCCAACTTAATACCTAACAATAATCCTAATCCTATATGGAGGCAATGTGGAAAACACGGGACGAGGGGAAGTGATACTTATGCGGTGTCGCAGTGGTGAAGTGCTGGGTGATGGTTGATCCCACGGTAGACCCAAGAGGCGTTGTGTTCACTGGTTGAGGTCTGGGCCTCAACTGACTTCCAGAAAGCCAAGAGCTGGCTTAACACTTCCGGTTGAGTCGAATGGGGCCGCGTGAATCCAACTTCGGGACAGTAGCGGGGCTTCATGAAACGGTGGCGTAAAGGGTTCACGAGACGGTGACGTGGAAGGGGAGGCGGAGAGGTGGCGAACGGAGTAATAAGCGGAGGAGGTGATGGTAGTGGAGTATGTTACGGGCGGGCCGTAACATTTCCTCCCCCCTAAGACCTCCGTAATGGGCTCATGAAGGAGGTGAGACGGGAGATCTTGATAAAGCGTCGGCGATGATGTTGTCCACCCCCTTGAAATGGTGGACTTCCAAGTTGAAGGGTTGAGTTAACAAGGCCCGCCTAAGAATGCGTTGGTTTCGGTTCTTCATGGCGTGAAGGAAGGCCAGAGGATTGTGATCGGTGAAGACCTTCGTAGTTTGAGGACCAGGATGAAGGTAGCACTCAAAACGTTAGAGCGCCAGGACGAGTGCCAGAGCCTCCTTCTCGATGGTGGAGTAGTTGAGTTGGTGTTTCTTCAGCTTGGCGGAGTGATAGGCGATGGGATGGAGGATGCCGCTTGTGGGGTCCGTTTGTAGTAGGACAGCACCTACTTCAACTCCACTTGCGTCCACTTGTAGATGGAAAGAGCGGGAGTGATCTGGTGTCCAGACCACTGTTTCCGAGGAGAGGAACGCCTTGAGGTGTTGGAAGGCTTGGTCACAGGTCGGGGTCCAGTGGAAGGGGACGGAAGTGCTGATAAGGTCCGTCAGGGGGGCGGCCAGGGTGGAGAAGTTCCTACAGAATCTTCTGTAGAAACCAGCCATCCACAAGAACCTCATGAGAGCTTTCCTGGTGGTATGGCCAGGGAAGCCAAGGATGGCCTCCACGTTGGCTCTCTTGGGGCGAACCTTGCCGTTCCCCACCACATGTCCCAGGTAGACCACCGTAGACTTCCCGAAGGTGGACTTGGCCAGGTTGATGGTAAGCCCGGCTTCCTGCAACCGACCCATCAGCCTCCGAAGACGGGTCAGATGTGTCACCCAGTCGTCCGAAGGCACCACCAGGTCGTCCAGATATGCAGATGTTCCCTCCAAGTCTTGTGTGATGTAATTTATAGCCCTCTGGAAGGTGGCGGGAGCATTAGACAAGCCGAAGGGCATCACTGTGTATTGGTATAGTCCGAATGGGGGTGATGAAGGCGGATATTATTCGGGCCTCGTCCGAGAGGGGAATGTGGTAGTAACCTTTAAGTAATTCTATAGTGGTTACAAATTTGGCTACTCCTATACTATCTATAAGGTCCTCTATCAAGGGCAATGGGTAGGAGTCTGGCACCGTCACTTTATTGAATTTCCTGTAGTCGGTGCAAAATCGACTACTACCATCTGGCTTAGATGTTAACAGGCATGGAGAAGCCCAGGGAGATATGCTAGGTTCTGCAAGGTGATGACAGAGCAGATAGTCTACCTCTTTTTCATCAAGTCTCTTTTAATGGGTGAAATGCGGAATTGCAGGAAAACACACTATTTGTCTAAGGTAGTGAAATATGTCAAAAAGGGTTATTTTGGTGTATTCCAGCGTTTTATGTAACAAAACTCAGAATTGCAGGGAAAACACACTATTTGTTTAAGGAAGTGAAATATGTCAAAAAGGGGTTATTTTGATGTATTCAAGTGTTTTATGAACTAAAACTCAGAAATGCAGGCAAAACACAATATATGTCTAAGGAAGTGAAATATGTCAAAAGTGGGTTATTTTAGTGTATTCTTGCGTTTTATGCACCAAACTCATAAATGCAGGCAAAACACTATATTTGTTAAAACGTCTTATTCATGTGTTTTTAAGGTGTTTTATGAAAAAAACTATCTCGATTGAAAATTGTGCTTATTCGTCATTTTACATTATTTTGCTTCAAAACGATAAAATTGATGAAAACAAGCTATTATAGAGAATCCAAAGTAAAATTAAGAAAAACCTGTAATTTAATAAGTTTTTAGCTGTTTTCCACCAAAACACAGAAATGCTACGGAAACACACTATTTGTCTAAGGAACTGAAATATGTAAAAGAGTGGGTATTTTGGTGTGTTCCAGCGTTTTATGCAACAAAACTCAGAATAACAGGCAAAACACACTATTTGTCTAAGGAAGTGAAATATGTGAAAAAGGGGTTATTTTGGTGTATTCCAGCGTTTTATGTAACAAAACTCAGAATTGCAGGGAAAACACACTATTTGTCTAAGGTAGTGAAATATGTCAAAAAGGTGTTATTTTGGTGTATTCCAGCGTTTTATGTAACAAAACTCAGAATTGCAGGGAAAACACACTATTTGTTTAAGGAAGTGAAATATGTCAAAAAGGGGTTATTTTGATGTATTCAAGTGTTTTATGAACTAAAACTCAGAAATGCAGGCAAAACACAATATATGTCTAAGGAAGTGAAATATGTCAAAAGTGGGTTATTTTAGTGTATTCTTGCGTTTTATGCACCAAACTCATAAATGCAGGCAAAACACTATATTTGTTAAAACGTCTTATTCATGTGTTTTTAAGGTGTTTTATGAAAAAAACTATCTCGATTGAAAATTGTGCTTATTCGTCATTTTACATTATTTTGCTTCAAAACGATAAAATTGATGAAAACAAGCTATTATAGAGAATCCAAAGTAAAATTAAGAAAAACCTGTAATTTAATAAGTTTTTAGCTGTTTTCCACCAAAACACAGAAATGCTACGGAAACACACTATTTGTCTAAGGAACTGAAATATGTAAAAGATGGGGTATTTTGGTGTGTTCCAGCGTTTTATGCAACAAAACTCAGAATAACAGGCAAAACACACTATTTGTCTAAGGAAGTGAAATATGTGAAAAAGGGGTTATTTTGGTGTATTCCAGCGTTTTATGTAACAAAACTCAGAATTGCAGGGAAAACACACTATTTGTCTAAGGTAGTGAAATATGTCAAAAAGGGGTTATTTTGGTGTATTCCAGCGTTTTATGTAACAAAACTCAGAATTGCAGGAAAACACACTATTTGTCTAAGGAAGTGAAATATGTCAAAAGGGGTTATTGGCAGTAAAATGGGTTTTGGAAAGCCCCAGGCCCCACCCTCCTTTTTCTGCGAAGGACGGACGGCGGGAAGGCGGCCCCTAGACGCCCAAGTATGATTCCCAGCCTACGTGCTATCACTGCCGAGGAAAGGGCATTTTAAGTTCAATTGCCCAAAATTAGTAACAGCTGAAACTCCAAAGTCCTCGCAGAAACCAGTTGCCTTGTTGGTGTGGCCAGATAAAGTTTGTGGTGATGAGTTGACTGCTCCTTCAGGCTTTAGAAGTGAGAAGGCACGGCGTGTGCCTGAGTTGTGTTTGGAGGAGAGAGCAGGTTGGCCCACCTGTCCCTCCCCTGTTGCCTCGCCCGCTGTTGTTAAGGATAGTGAGCTTGACTGGTGCCGTCCTTTCCTGTGTGGAGGCACTGTTGAGATTGATGGCACAAAGTATCCCATCACTGTACTGCGTGATACGGGAGCACAGCAGTCAGTGTGCCGAAATGTCACTGGGAAGAAGGTGACATCTAGTAAGGCAGTGTTGTGTCGTGGACTTAACACTGTGGAGGAGTTCGTGACGGCTGAGGTGACGCTGTCATGTCCTCTTGTCACTGCTACGGCGCAGGTAGCAGTGGCAGACGAACTGCCAGTCGCAGGAGTGGACTTCCTGCTTGGGAATGATTTGGCTGGTGGTCGTGTATGGATCCCAACCTCTGAGGAGGATGAGGTTGCTGAAGAGTCTGGGCCAGTGGTGCAAGACTCTGTAAATGTTGTTACCCGCTCTCAGGCCCGCTGGGCTGAGAGAGCCTGTTACTACCCAGGAGGTTGCTAGCAGCCAGATGGGATTGACTCCAGATGGGAGTAACAGTGCTGATGTGGTGGAGCCAGTGTTGGGCTCACCATTGAGTTCTGGTGTAGAGGCTGACGGTGACGGCGTAGAGTCACTTGTTAATGCACCGGACTCGGCTTTGGGAGGTGTTGCTGAGAGTGAGGACGGAGTGTTGGGTGTAGCTGAGTTGTTTGATGGTTATCCTCACTCTGCAGAGCACTCCGGAGGGAGCACTCGTGCTGAGTCGCTTCCTGGTGTGGAGACTGGGGGCTCTGATGTTCAGCACAGGCCCCAGCATGATGAGTCAGGCAGTTTGTTGGAAGTTGGCGCCCAGGGTGGGGAGACTTCCAGTTCTGCGGGGAGTTGGAGTTTCTCCCCCTGTGGAGCATCGTGGAGGCAGGGAGCGAGCTGTTCCCTTGCCTGGTGACTGCCTGGCTGGTGGTGATGATCCTTCTGAGGACTCACCGGATCACATGGCAGGAGCGGAGCAGCCTGGGCCAGCTCTCCGTCCTCGATGCCGTGTGGGACGTAGGGTTGCAGCGTTGCCTCAACCCCATGACCCTATAGTCCCCCTTTCTCTTACCCAGCTAGAGCCTGCAGAGCTCATTCGTAGGCAGCAGGAGGACCCGGCGTTGGCCTCCTTCTTTGCTCAGTGGGTGAGGGAAGTGAGGAGTTGGAGGGCAGGGAGGAGTTTGTTTGCATCAAGGGTGTTGTGTCGTAGATGGCAGGAGAGTGACGGTGGTGAGTTATTGCAAGTAGTTGTGCCGCAGAAGCTGCGTGAGGCACTTGTGCTGTTGGCACATGAGGGGCCCATGGCTGGACACCTGGGCATCCGAAAGACCGTCGCTCGCCTGCGTCGCAATTTTTGGTGGCCCAGCATGTCTGGAGAAGTAGCCACGATTCTTAAGTGCTGCCACACTTGTCAAGTGGTGGGCAAGCCTAATCAGACACCCCCTGTGGCGCCACTCCACCCTATCCCTGCTGTTGATCCTCCCTTCACGAGGGTTTTGATTGATATAGTAGGTCCTCTGCCTACTACCAGGGCTGGTCACAAGTATTTGTTGACCATAATGGATGTTACCACGCGGTATCCTGAAGCAATTCCCCTGAGAAGCACTCACTCTAAGGTGGTGCTGAAGGCTTTGTTAACCTTCTTTACACACTTTGGATTGCCAGCAGAGCTGCAGTCCGATCAGGGGACCAACTTTACTTCAAAGTTGTTTAAGGATACGATGACTGCGTGGGGGATCAAGCATATTGTGTCCAGTGCTTATCATCCACAGTCTCAGGGAGCCCTGGAGAGACATCATCAAACTCTCAAAACCATGCTCAAGAGTTTCTGCATGGAGAGAGATAAGGATTGGGACGAGGGTGTCCCCTTTGTCTTATTTGCGGTGAGAGAAGCGCCCACTGAGTCCTTGGGTTTCTCACCCAATCAGTTAGTGTTTGGACACCGAGTGCGTGGACCGCTCGACGTAGTTCGGGAGGCTTGGTGTCAGTCGTCGCCTGAGCGCCCTGTCTCACTGCTTAAGAGCCTCATGAGCAGTCGAGAAAGACTAGCCAAGGCATTAGAGGTGGCGCAGGCCCACCTGTGTAAGGCCCAGCAGAGTATGAAGGGGTATTATGACCGAAGGGCCGAGTATCGGAGTTTTGCCCCTGGAGATGAAGTGCTCTGTGCTACCACTTCAGGGGTGCCGTGCGCTCTTGGTTTCTGCAGGTGGAGACACTGTTGCTGGTGTTCTGGTACTCACTAGTCATCGGTCTGGGAGTTGTGCTCCTGTTGAGTACCTGGCTTCTACTGGTAGACCGTGACTGTTAGCGACGGGCTTGTTCTCTGGGAGAGTGTAGAAGTTTGGCTACATTTTCGTTCCTCCTGTTGTGGCGGCAACGCGTGAGAGAGGCATTGTCTCGTTCTGTTTGTTTGTTGGTGGCCGTGGTCACCAGTGTGTTTGGTGGGCGGCTGTGTGCCCCCACCATCTGTTGTGTAGTTTAGTAGTATCGTCGGCTCCCACTCGTGTCCGAGTACTGGGTCCTGTCGTTAGTCAAACGTCTCCTATCTTTGGGGTGGATGTTTGTGTTTGATGTGACTGTTAAGTCCGAGTCTGTCTGCCGAACTCTGGTGTCACGGCACCGTCACCAGAGAGCGACCATCGCGGGCTAGGGGCTTCCAGCTTTCCATGCCTGCCCCCTTCACCCACGGTACTGTCGCCTCAGGACTTGGTGGTGGTGATGATGATGATGATGATGATGATGATGGTGGTGGTGGCGATGATGATGATGAGGAAGATAGAGAGAGGTGGAGGAAACGACAGAAGGCCCACATCGTTTCCACAGCGGCTCAAGACAGATGAGACAGGCAGCTTCTCCGATGTTGGTTGCATCAGCTGCCGAGTTCTTGATGTGTCAAGCCTTGTCGCCTGCCAGGCGCTGCCCTCTTCCGCCGGCGCTGGATAGCTCCGTCGTTGTCTTTGTTGGTTTGATTTTGGAGTCTTCCTTCTCCTAGCCTTTGCCTGAAGAGTAGTATACTGTTTAGAGTAACCAGCCAGTCTTCAGCGGAGGTAGACACGTGCGCTCTTTGTTTCTGGCACAGGATGGAGACACGTGTTGCTGGGCTGTTCTTGTGACTCGCTAGTCATTGGTCTGGGAGTTGTGCCCTCCTGTTGAGTAGCTGGCTTGCTA
>NC_059300.1:14575703-14580703 GCF_017591435.1 Portunus trituberculatus
CCTCAGTAAAACAACAACCTTAGTCCAGATCCTCTCTCCTCGTAGTACTAGAAACACATAATATAAGAATAATGTAATATAAGAATAATATCTAGATCACCAGACCTCTCTCAACATCATGAGATACCAAGTAGATATATGAGTTTGTTTTGGTGGATGAATTAAGTGGAAGATTTGTGTGAGAGGCTTGGGTGAAATTTACAGTGAAAGCTCATGAGCACTTCCATCTGCCTGAGTCACTGCTTTCACACCTGTCACTAGAGTCCAATGAGCACATCCATCTGCCTGAGTCACTGCTTTCACACCTGTCACTAGAGTCCAATGAGCACTTCCTTCTGCCTGAGTCACTGCTTTCACACCTGTCACTAGAGTCCAATGAGCACTTCCATCTGCCTGAGTCACTGCCTTCACAACTGTCATTAGAGTTCCATAGATGTGACAATCTTGTATTGGCCACATTATGGTCTTGCATTCCTTAATATACTGAGTTGTTTTCGAAATGTTACAAGATTTTATACTAAGAGCTGGTTATTTTTCTAATTGCTCTCTCTCTCTCTCTCTCTCTCTCTCTCTCTCTCTCTCTCTCTCTCTCTCTCTCTCTCTCTCTCTCTCTCTCTCTCTCTCTCTCTCTCTCTCTCTCTCTCTCTCTCCAATTATTGGCTTATTGAAGGAGAGAGAGCATGGACAACCTCTTGACATTATCCTCCCACGGCAGCTTACGCAATGCATCTTTCGTTTCAGTCGCTGATCATCGCCACCTTGTTTCAATCCTTCCAGGCAAAGGCTAATATTTTCAATCTAATAAGAACAGATACTACATATCCTCTAATACTGCATTCCCTAACATCTCAGCTTCTAATTTTCCCTTCTTTTAAATACGATTATCTATTGGAAGAAAACAACGTTGATTGAGTTATGTTGGTTTATGCCCAAACATCTCGTTAATTAAAAATCCCTTAATTTACATCACTATCCACTCGATGCCCCAGGAATTTTACATCGAATAGAATGTTAATCTAGTGACTGGCACTAATTCAATATGCATTGGTACTGCAAAGAATATATTTTTAAGATTTGTCATCTAAGTACACCTTGAAATTGTGTTGTGAATCCCTAGGTTTGCGAAATGAAGGTGGAGAACACCTATTTTAGGCCAAGAAACGTGCAAGGCATCCAGAAAAAAAAACTTTTCTCCTCGTATCGATTATCAGCTTTTTTTTTTTTTTTTTGTTTCTTGCATGTCCACCCAAGTCATTTCAGATTTATGATTGACTTGAATTCGAACCCTTCTGGGAAAAAAAAGGCACTTCTCGAACAAGGATAAGATTTCTAAACGCTATCGCTGCATCATGTATCGCCGTATTTTCATTGCATATCGCTTATCGCTAAGGCATATCGTTCTGGTATATCGGGCTGAACAGCTCGCCATGTGTGAGGGCACGATGTGCACCAAGTACAAGACACTGGCAGCAGGTGGTGTCTTCTAAGGGGTGAAGAGGGCACGCTTCATGACGGTGTTTGAAGAGTTATGTGTGGCGGGTCTATGCTAAGGGCGAGTTCTTGCAAAAGTTTGGAAAGGTGCTCCGTTGTGGCCTGCACGCCTGAACAGTGAGGGCATTAAGGGAGAAAGAGCACGTCCTGAACTAGAGTAAGATTCTTGAACGCTTTCGCCGTGTCGCTTAATGCCTTATCTCTTTACTAAATCGCTTTAGTCAATCAGGCTTAACAACTCAACATGTGTGAGGGCAAGCAGTGCGCCATGCAATAGACACTGGCAGCAGAAGGTGTCCTCTAAGGGATGAGGAGGACACACATCATGCCGGTGATTGAAGAATGGTGTGTGGCGGGTCTTTGCTAAGGGTGAGTCATTGTGAGTTTGAGAAGGTTGCTATGTCACAGCCCGCACACCTGAACTGAAGTGTTATTGGAAAAAAAAGGCGCGTCAGGATTTAGGATAAGATTATTAAAGGCTGTCACCTTACGCCTTACTTATGCATCGCTACGGTATATCGTCATACACTTCGCCATGTGCGGGGGTGAGCTGTAAGCCATGCGCCAAACACTGGCAGTAGGAAGCGTCCTCTAAAGGATGAAGAGTGCACATTTCATGACGGTGTTTGAAGAATGGCATGCGGCAGGTCTGTGCTCATGGCGAGTCAATTTATGAGTAAGAGTGTGGAAGACTGCTCCGCTGCGGCCCTTACGCCTGAACAAAGATTGGACAGCAGGCACATGATGAACCAGGATAGGATTCCTCTACATCATAGCTATCACTAGGACAGCAACGTTATCGAGTATTACAACATCGGTGTATCGTTATTTCGCCTAAAGGGGTGTTTGTAAGGGTTGGATGAATTGCAGGGGATGTTTTAAAGAGTTGGGTGGGGTGTTGGTGTGTTTGTAAAGATTGACTGGGGTTTAAGTGCGTTTTTAAGGATGTTTTGAGTGTTCCTAGTGTGTTATCAAAGTGCATATCTACTTTTTTTCTGATTTTGTGGTTTTAAAGGTCTGTCAATAAAATTGCCTGCGCCATTAATGCGTGGAAACTGAACAGCGCTTCCTATAGATACTCTTGAAGTAAATCTACAGGCGCTGTAGGCCATAACATAAGAAATGCATATTACTTCTCTCTCACTTTCTCCCTCTCTCTCCCTAAGTCTCCCTCTCTCCTTCCATTCTTCGTCATAACTTTCCCTCTTTCACATATTATATATATATATATATATATATATATATATATATATATATATATATATATATATATATATATATATATATATATATATATAAGAGAGAGAGAGAGAGAGAGAGAGAGAGAGAGAGAGAGAGAGAGAGAGATTTTATTATGATAGTAGTATGAAGAAGTAGTAGTAGTAGTTGTTGTAGTTGTAGTAGTAGTTGTAGTTGCAATAGTATTAGTAGTTGTAGTAGTAGTTGTAGTAGTATTAGTGGTAGTAGTAACAGGGATAGTAGTAGTAAAGGCTGAATACAAACAAACGAACAAAAACATATTTCTTTATTCGTCTAAAAAACAAACCCCTTATAGAAAACGAGAAGAGGTATAAATGATGACGAACTTAACTAAAGACTTGATATGGTTAGGTTAAGTTAGGTTGAGGATAGACTAAGATTAGACTGAAGTTAAGATTAGGATACTTTCACACCAACCATTTCCTCTCCTATGGGTTATATGCAGCACGGAAACCGCATGGCCCCTGGACATGTGAGGTAACGGAGCTGTGTGTCCTCTCTGGCACGGGCTGTTTCGCTTAACATCCACAGTGGCGTAGTGGATAAGGTGGTGAGCGTGGGGGTCTACGTGTCTACGTGGATGTTCGAATCCCACCACGTACTGCCTTGAAATTTTGCCTTTTCGCTAGTAGTTTAAAGTTAGCTACCTGTCGCCATGATACACAGTTTTAGGTGGTTACACCAAATATGCGCTTGGGTGGTGATGTGGGCCTTAATATCGGTATCACTATAAATAAAATTGCTTGCGCCACTAATGGGCGGAAGCTGAACAGCGCTTCCCATACTCCTCAAGTATACCTACAGGCGCTATAAGCCGTAACATAAAAAAAGAACAAAAAACAAGACCCCATCACCACCACCATTGTAGTTAAAAAGTCGTACCGAGAGTTATGCACGACCTGATCTACCCTAACCTAACCTAACCAAACCAAGATAGATAAAGAGAACGACCTTACAACGACGAACGAGGGGAACGGGTTGGGTGGGGAGTGAGGGGGAGGTGGTTCAAGGGTAATGTCGCCTTTTCTTCTTTCCTCCTCCTCCTCCTCCTCCTCCTCTCTAGACCCCATCACCACCACCATTGTTGTTTGTCTGTCAGTGACGGACCACTTCATAAGACTCATCCGCCACACTTAACAGACTGCTGCTGTTCTCTTGATTTTATGACCAGGAAATTTCATAAATTATGTAAGGAAACTTCAGATATCTGTTTGCTAACATATCTGGTAAGAAAACTTACAGATTTTATCAGAAAAATAAAAAAAATATTGCTTTTTTATATATTTGGTAAGAAAAATTGTTAAATCTTGACAGAATACTGAAGATATCTCAGTTTTATTACATATTTGGCAAGAAAACTCATAAATTTTGTGAGTAAATAAAGGTATCTCTGTTTTCCTCAATATTCTATATTCTACAAAGAAATATCGCCACTCGCTGGAAACACTAGCTGTGTGAAGGAAGGCGGCCACACCACAGCACCACTTCACTACCACACCACCGTTGTGCAGCATTGCTGCTGTGGCGGTCTTTTACTGGCAGTACGGCAGGATAAATGTAACGCTGAACCGTGCGGCATGTGCCGGACCCAGATCGGCGAAAATCATTGGTGTGAAGCAGTCTTAGAACACTGGCGAACTCTTGCATTAGAGACACCAACAGAATGCTGGTGAGAGGCTGACAACTTCTACTACTGCTACTACCATTACTACCACTATTACTACTAACCACCACCACCATCACCACCACCACCACCACCACCACATCCACCACTATTACATCCTGTTGAGAGTTCTTAGGTATCTAATCGCCTTCTCACCACACTGATAGACAAGCTGGCGGTCTGGCACCTGTCTGAGCGCTGTTGTCTTGTAGTGGTATCTGCAACAAAATCAGGAGAAAAATATAAAAAGTTTTCGTTATGACGAAAAAATAGGAAAAAATAATTAAAAGTTCTTGATTTGTATTCATATTTCATGCAGACTACACAGTTCATATATATATATATATATATATATATATATATATATATATATATATATATATATATATATATATATATATATATATATATATATATATTATTATTATCGTCGCTTGCAAAAGGGTCTGCGCGACGATAAGGAAACACGTAAACTAGCATGAGTAAATTGAATGTTAGTTAAGGGTTTCACGCTAAGGACCTAAACTAAAGTTAAGACGCCACTAGCGTATAGTGAAGTAACGAATAAGGGGAGAGACAGGCTTGA
>NC_059300.1:14583203-14595703 GCF_017591435.1 Portunus trituberculatus
GCACTGAGAATTGCGAGAGGAAATCAGAAAGCTAAGTGAGGGGAAAAGTGCGAACGAAGTTCTCATCTTTGAGTTGAAGGAGGAGGTTAAGAGGCTTGGGGAGGCACTGGAAAAAATTAGGTAGGAGATCAGTGTTAGGCCGAAGGTTGAACCTTCTGAGGGCGACAGGGTGGCTTGGCCCTCTGTCGGGAAGAGCACAGTGGGGAAGAGGGAGCAGGTGAGCCAGAGATGGCAGGTTGCAAAGGGAAGGAAAGCGGAGGCAGTTAGGGAGGATAGGACTAAATCTGTTGAGTGTGACAATAGGTTCGGTTTGTTGAAGGGGTTAGGGAGTGGAGTGAATGAAGTGGTTGTGGTGAGTGAAAGGAGAGAGAAGGGGGGTAGAGAAGAGGAGGAGGAGGGTTGTGCCTAGCACACCTCAGGTGTGTGTGGTGAGTGACTCTCATGTTAGGTACTTAGATAGCACACTCTGTGGGAAAGACAGGGATAGGAGGACGAACGTGTGTATGCCTGGTGCAGGTGTGAAGGCAGTGAGTGAGGAGGTGCAGAAGAGAGTTGGGGGGATGGAGAGGGAGGGTGTAGTAGTTTTGCACGTAGGTGGGAACGATGTCAGAGCAGGTGGGTCGGAGGAGTTAGTGGCAAGATTTCGGGAAATGTTAGGCAAGATAAGGGAGAGTGGTAGGAGGTGTGTAGTGTCAGGAATCTTGCCTCGTGTGTATGTTAGCAGGAATGGTTGTCTAGAGCCATTGGTGTGAATGATTGGGTAAAAGGGATGTGTAAGGATGTGGGTGTCAGCTTTGTGGATGTATGGGATAGGTTCTATGGGCGAAGGATTTGTATGCTAGGGATGGTGTGCATCTGAGTAGGAAGGGTGTGGATGTGCTGAGTGGATGTCTGGAGGGGAGTTGGGATGGAGTGTAGGGGTGAGGTAGCAAATGCATTCCAGAAGAAAGATGTTAGACATAAATTAGATAGGATAAACAGAGATAGTGAAAAGATTAGGAAAGATTTCCAGGTGCAAATAGGAGAGAATAAGATTAGGATTCCAAATAAGGAGACAGCATCTAGGAAGGTAGCAGGACTTAAATGTTTTTATGTAAATGCCAGGAGTCTTAGGAACAAGAAGGACGAGTTATCTAGTTATATAGTTGAGGAGGACTTAGATGTTGTATGTGTCACAGAGGCATGGGTAAATGAGGAAAAGTTTAGGAAAATAGGAAAGAATATGAAGTAGATGGATACATTATGTATTTACACCAGAGAATTGGTAGGATAGGTGGAGGAGTAGTTATTTATGTAAAAAATCCTTCATTTCCAGTCAGGTTAATGGTATTAAGGTAGATAACAGAGTAGAGTCCTTATGGCTGGATGTTAGAGTAAACAAAAGTAAGGTTATTAGAGTAGGAGCTTTTATAGACCACCTAACCAGTCAGCAGATGTAGACAACCTTATGGTAGATGAGATAAATAGGGGTGTACTAGTCAGACAATTATCTTAGGGATTTTAATCTTAAGTCAGTAAACTGGGAGAGGATGGTAGGAGATGCTAGTGAAAATAAGTTTATGGAAAGTTTTCAGGATAACTATTTAGTGCAGATGGTAGATAAACCTACTAGGGGGAGGAAGGTTTTAGACATAGTACTAACAAATATTGAGCATTGTTTAAAGGAAGTTGAGGTAGGAGAGACTTTAGCAAACAGTGACCATCATATAATTAGATTTATCATTAATTCCAGTAGGGATAATATAATGAATAAGACTAGAGTCCCAAACTATCAGAAAGGCAATTATGGTAGGTTACGTCAGTTATTAGGAGAGGTAAACTGGGAAGATAGTTTTTTAAATAAAACTGCACAGGAGATGTGGGATATTTTTAAGGTTGTAGTAAAGGGTATAGTGATGCAGTGTATCCCTTACAAAGATATAAGGCAGAGAAACAGGAAGCCATTATTATTACGAGATAGGTAGACAGATCAGTGAGAAGAAGAGGGCATATAGAGAGTTGCAGATTTGATTAGGTACAGACAGGTCAGGGATGATTTGAGTAAGGTTATAAAAAAAAAGTAAAAGGCAAGCAGAGATAAAACTAGCTAGAGCTGGGAGTAAAGATCCCAAAAAATTATATAGTTATTACAAGGTCAGTGATAAAAGAAATAAGGATAGGATTGGACCACTCAGAAAAGATGGTGTAGTAGTGGATCAAAATGAAGACATAGCAGAATTATTGAATGAACAATTTTCTTCAGTATTTACTAGGGAAAGAATAGGAAATCCTGTTACAAACAGTGCGAAGAGTAGTTTAAGAGCTTTAGAAAATATTGATATAAAACCGGGAATTATAAGGAAATTTATTCTTGAACTAGACTATAGGAAAGCTAGTGGTCCTGATGAGCTACATGCCAGAGTACTTAGGGAGGGTGTAGACAGTATTTCTGATGCACTTAAGTTAATCTTTGAAAGATCACTTAGGTTTGCTGAGATACCTCAGGACTGGAAGTTAGCTAATGTTATACCAATAATTAAAAAAGGTATAGTATGTAAGATACTAGAGAAAATCATTAAGGGTAGTATTTGGGAGCATTTAAATGAGAATAGATTAATTAGAGATACCCAACATGGCTTTAGATCAGGGAGGTCCTGTCTTACAAATTTGCTCGATATCTTAGATTATATTACCAAGGAGTTATATGATGGAAATAGCATAGATGTTATATATCTAGATCTTAGCAAGGCGTTTGATAAGGTACCGCATAGGAGGCTAGTGTACAAATTGAGATTATATGGGATAGGGGGTAGGTTAGTTGATTGGATTAGTGAATGGCTTTCTGATAGGAAACAGAGAGTAGTATTAAATGGGGCAATGTCTGAGTGGAAGGAAGTGGTTAGTGGGATACCCCAAGGATCAGTGCTAGGACCTCTTCTTTTCTTGGTGTACATTAACGATTTAGATATAGGAATTAGTAGCAAAGTATCAAAGTTTGCAGATGATACTAAGATAGCATGTGCAGTACAGGGTGAAAAGGACAATTACAGAATACAACGAGACCTGGACAGGCTGATAGCATGGGCAGACAGGTGGCAGATGGAGTTTAATTCTAAAAGTGTCAGGTTATGCATTTAGGTAAAGACAACACAAACTTTAGCTATGAGATGGAGGGATGTTGGCTAGAGGCAGTAGAGGAAGGAAAGGATTTAGGAGTAGTGATAGACAGGACTATGAAATTTTCAAAGCAATGTTTAGAAGCAAGAAATAGGGCAAATAGGATCCTGGGTTTTATAAATAGAAATGTTAGTTATAAAAGTAAGGAAGTGGTGCGTAGCTTATATAATTCCTATGTTAGGCCCCATTTAGAGTATTGCATACAGGCCTGGTCACCCCACTATAGGCAGGATATCAACATGTTAGAAGCAGTTCAGAGAAGAGCAACTAGGATGATACCAGCATTAAAGCGCCTGGAGTATAGAGATAGATTAAAGGAATTAAACATGTTTTCATTTGAGAGGAGATGTATAAGAGGATATGATAGAGTTATTTAAAATGTTCTCAGATACAAACTACATAGATGTGAGATCTTTCTTTACCTTAGAGGAGGGAAGTAGGACTAGAAATCATGGCAGGAAGATTAGAAAGCAAGGCTGCAGGTTAGATATAAGAAAATATTTCTTTAGTCATAGGGTGGTAGACTTCTGGAATGCATTGCCAGAGAGGGTTGTAAATAGCACTAGTTTGACAATGTTTAAAAACATATTAGATAAGCACTTAAATTTATTAGATTTATAATTATGTATAGCGCTGCATGATAGTTTTATAAGAAATTTACTATAGTTAAACAAGACATGATCCCCATGTATGGGGATCACAGATTGTAGAGGAATTTGCTGCAGGACTTAGCCCTGTTAATGGGCCAAATATTTAGAATTAGTATATTATGTATTGTGTACTTGTAAGTGTATCTTTAAGTACTGATGACGAGGTCGCTGTGCGACTGATACAGGATAACCTAGATGGGCCCTGGTGGTCCTTTGTTATCCTATTATTTATGTTATGTATATTTTTGTGAATAAAAGTTATGAATCTCTCTCTCTCTCTCTCTCTCTCTCTCTCTCTCTCTCTCTCTCTCTCTCTCTATGAATAAAAGTGCTCATAAATCTCTTTTTCACAACCTATGTATATTTTTTTGCGAATAAAGGTTATGAATCTCTCTCTCTCTCTCTCTCTCTCTCTCTCTCTCTCTCTCTCTCTCTCTCTCTCTCTCTCTCTCTCTCTCTCTCTCTCTCTCTCTCTCTCTCTCTCTCTCTCACGTTTTCTCCTAGTGGCTGTTGCTATACGGTCAAAGATTCCAGGATAATTCTTAAGAGTTTCCACACATTCTTGCACAACAGCGGAGAGAGGAACTTCCTGCTCTCCTCCTCCTCTTCCTTCTCCTCCTCCTCCAATTCTTCTTCTTCTCCCTCTTCCTCCTCCTCCTCCTCCTCTTCCTGCTACTGCTGCTGCTGCTGCTCCTCTCGCCTCTTCTTCTTCTTCTTCTTCTTCTTCTTCTTCTTCTTCTTCTTCTTCTTCTTCTGTTGATATATGAAAAGTAATTGAGAGAGAGAGAGAGAGAGAGTGTGTGTGTGTGTGTGTGTGTGTGTGTGTGTGTGTGTGTGTGTGTGTGTGTGTGTGTGTGTGTGTGTGTGTGTGTGTGTGTGTGTGTGTGTGTGTGTGTGTGTGTGTGTGTGTGTGTGTGTGTGTGTGTAGAGAGAGAATTTTGAAATCTCTCTCTCTCTCTCTCTCTCTCTCTCTCTCTCTCTCTCTCTCTCTCTCTCTCTCTATCTATTCTCTAATATTCTTCTTTAATCTCTCTCTCTGTTCTCTCTCTCTCTCTCTCTCTCTCTCTCTCTCTCTCTCTCTCTCTCTCTCTCTCTCTCTCTCTCTCTCTCTCTCTCTCTCTCTCTCTCTCTCTCTCTCTCTCTCTCTCTCTCTCTAACCTGTTTCATTATCAATTGACAAGTACTGTAGTTGTTGTTGTTGTTGCTGTTGGTGTTGTTGTTGTTGTTGTTGTTGTTGTTGTTTGGTGGTGGTGGTGGTGGTGGCAGTAGTCGTTAGATGTGTCTTCCTGTTTGGGATGGTGGTAGTTGTAGTTGTAGTAGTTGTCGCAAGTGTCCTGAAGTTGTGGTTGTTGTTGTTGGTAATAGTAGTAGCTGTAGTTTGCAGCGTCTTGCGGTTGTTCTTGTTGGAGCAGTCCTGGTTGTTGAGGATGGTGGTAGTTGCTGTAGTTGTAGTAGTAGTCAGAAGTATTTTGCAGTTGTGGTTGTAGTTGTTGTTGTTGTTGTTGTTGTTGTTGTTGTTGTTGTTGTTGGTAAGATGGTCCACCTACAAAATTGTACAAAATTAAAAGAAACACATTACCGTAACTACTACTGCTACTACTACTACTACTACTACTACTGCTACTGCTACTACTACTGCTACTACTACTACTACTACTGCTGTTACTGCTATTACTACTACTGCTGCTACTACTACTGCTACTAGACTACTACTGCTACTGCTACCACTGCTACTGCTACTGCTGCTGCCACTGCTACTACTACTGCCACTACTAACTGCTGCTACCACTGTTACTGCTACCACTACTACTACTACTACTACTACTACTATTGCTACTACCACTGCTACTACTACTACTACTACTGTACTGCTACTACTGCTACTACTGCTACTACCAGTAATACTACAACCATAACTACTACTACTACTACTGCTACTATTACTACTGGTACTACTACTACTAATTTTTTTTTTTTTTTTTTTTTTACATTACAAGGGCACTGGCCAAGGGAAAACAAAGTGTTGGAAAAAAAAATCCCGCTGGTTGCCAGGCCCTGTTAAGAGGAAAGTAGGAGAAAGAGAAAAAACCAAAAAATCTAAAAGGAGGGTCCAGTTAACGTAAGAGGTGTCTTGACACTCCTCTTTTGAAAGAGTTTAAGTCATAGGCAGGTGGAAATACAGACACAGGTAGAGAGTTCCAGAGTTTACCAGTGTAGGGAATGAAGGAGTGAAGATACTGGTTAACTCTTGCATTAGGAAGATGGACAGAATAGGGATGAGAAGAAGTAGAGAGTCTTGTGCAGCGAGGCCGCAGGAGGGGAAGGCATGCAGTTAGCAAGTTCAGAAGAGCAGACAGCATGAAAACAGCGGTAGAAGACAGATAAAGATGCAACATTGCGGCGGTGACTTAAAGAATCAAGACAGTCAGTTAGAGGAGAAGAGTTGATAAGACGAAAAGCTTTAGATTCCACCTTGTTTAGTAAAGCTGTGTGTGGATCCCCCAGACATGAGAGCCATACTCCATACACGGGCGGATAAGGCCCTGTACAGAGCAAGCAGCTGGG
The DNA here is from genome assembly GCF_017591435.1 of Portunus trituberculatus. Classification (NCBI taxonomy): domain Eukaryota; kingdom Metazoa; phylum Arthropoda; class Malacostraca; order Decapoda; family Portunidae; genus Portunus; species Portunus trituberculatus. The sequence goes on from NC_059300.1 coordinate 14,589,575, forward strand.
AGGGAGAGAAAATGGACGAAGACGCCATAGGACACCTAACTTCTTGGAAGCTGATTTAGCAAGAGTAGAGATGTGAAATTTCCAGTTTAGATTTTTAGTGAAGGATAGACCGAGTGTGTTTAATGTAGAGGAGAGGGAAGTTGAGTGTTATTGAAGAAGAGAGGATAGTTGTCTGGAAGGTTATGTCGAGTAGATAGTTGTAGAAATTGAGTTTTGAGGCATTGAACAAAACCAGGTTTTCTCTGCCCCAATCAGAAACAAGTGAAAGATCAGAAGTTAGGCGTCCTATAGCATCTCGCCTTGAGTCATTTAATTGTTGTTGGGTTGGGCGTCTGTTGAACGCTGTTGAATAATGCAGGTGGTATCATCAGCATAGGAGTGGATAGGGCATTGAGTCAGATTTAGGAGATCATTGATGAATAATAGAAAGAGAGTGGGTGATAGGACAGAACCCTGTGGAACACCACTGTTGATAGTTTTAGGGAAGAACAGTGACCGTCTACTACAGCAGCAATAGAACGATCGGAAAGGAAACTGGAGATGAAGGTACAGAGAGAAGGATAGAATCCGTAGGAGGGTAGTTTAGAAATTAAAGATTTGTGCCAGACTCTATCGAAGGCTTTCGATATGTCAAGGCCGACAGCAAAGGTTTCACCGAAGTCCCTAAAAGAGGATGACCAAGATTCAGTTAGGAAAGTAAGAAGATCACCAGTAGATCTGCCTTTACGGAAACCATACTGGCAATCAGAGAGAAGGTTGTGAGCTGATAGATGCCTCATTATCTTCCTATTAAGGATAGACTCAAAGGCTTTAGAAAGGCAGGAAATCAAAGCTATAGGGCGGTAGTTAGAAGGATTGGAGTGGTCACCTTTTTAGGGACAGGTTGAATGTGAGCAAACTTCCAGCAAGAAGGATAAATAGAAGTAGAGAGACACAGATGAAAGAGTTTGACCAGGCAGTGAGCGAGTTCGGAAGCACAGTTTTTGAGAACAACAGGAGGGACTCCATCCGGACCGTAAGCCTTCCGAGAATCAAGGCCAGAGAGGGCCAGGAAAACGTCTTTATAAAGAATTTTAATTTTAGGGATGAAGTAGTCAGAGGGTGGAGGAGTAGGAGGAATATGCCCAGAATCATCCAAAGTTGAGTTGGTAGCAAAGGTTTGAGCGAAGAGTTCAGCTTTAGAAAAGAAGAGACAGCTGTAGAGCCATCTGGATGAAGTAAAGGAGGGAAAGACGAAGAAGTAAAGTTGTTAGAGATATTATTGGCTAGATGCCAGAAATCTCGAGAGGAGTTAGAATTGGAAAGACTTTGACATTTTCTATTGATGAAAGAGTTTTTAGTAAGTTGGAGAATAGATTTGGCATGATTACGGGCAGAAATATATAGGGCATGAGTTTCAGCAGTTGGATGGCTACGGAACCGTTTGTGAGCCGCCTCTATCATTGACAGCACGAGAACAAGCAGAGTTAAACCAAGGCTTTTTAGCTTTAGGGTTAGAGAAAGTATGAGGAATGTATAGCTCCATGCCAGAGATAATCACCTCTGTTATGCGCTCGGCACAAAGAGAAGGATCTCTGACATGAAAACAATAATCGTCCCAAGGGAAATCAGAATAGTACTGCCTTAGTTCCTCCCACTTAGCAGAGTTAAAATGCCAGAAGCACCTCCGCTTAGGCGGGTCCTGAGGCTGCACTACTACTACTATTACTACTACTACTATCAGTACTACTACTACTAGTAATACTACAACTATTACTACTAGTACTACTACTACTACTACGACTGCACTACTGCTACTACTGCTACTGCTACTCACTGCTGCTTACCACTGCTGCTGCTACTATTACTACTATTACCATCAGTGCTACCACCAGTAGTGAACAACCAAAACTGCTACCACTGCTACTACTGCCACATACTGCTCCTTGAAAACCTCACCATATACTGCTGGTGCACTGCACACTGCACTGCTGCTGCTAACCAGGTGCTGGCAAAAATTGTACCACTGAATCCTACCACCACCTGCTACCACTGCTGCCACCACCACCACTGCTGCTAAAAACCAGAAAACCTACCACCAAACTGTTTACCACCTGATGCTTAGTAGCTAAACTCACTACTAAACTACTGCAAAAACCATTACCAATACTACTACTACTACTACTACTACTACTACTACTACTACTACTACTACTACTACTACTACTACTACTATTACCATCACGATTTACTTACGATTGACTGTTTGTGTATGGTTGCATCAGACTTGAAGTTGGTTGTGAAAATTTTAAATCATGATGAGTGTTCTGAAAAAAAGAAGATCTTCTCTCTCTCTCTCTCTCTCTCTCTCTCTCTCTCTCTCTCTCTCTCTCTCTCTCTCTCTCTCTCTCTCTCTCTCTCTCTCTCTCTCTCTCTCTCTCTCTCTCTCTCTCTCTCTCTCTCTCTCTCTCTCTCTCTCTCTCTCTCTCTCTCTCTCTCTCTCTCTCTCTCTCTCTCTAGTTTGTAATCATAGTGAGCGTTCGGCATTGTGCGTATGTGTGTGTACGTGTGCGTGTGTGTGTGTGCGTGTGTGTGTGTGTGTGTGTGTGTGTGTGTGTGTGTGTGTGTGTGTGAATCAGTAGTTGGTGTACACTTGAAGGAAAGATGAACATACATGCATCTAGTTCAGGTGTGGGTAAACTACGGCGCGCCAAAAGGAATTCATGGAGCACTTTGATAAAACAACGCCAAATAGTATTGTGAGTATTTCATTTTCTTCCCGCAAGTGTGCACATGCGTGTGAGAAAGTTTTTTTTTTCCTTTAGAAGCCTTTGATGTTTTTCATTTCATGTATTAACCCCTTCAGTACCATGGCACATTTATTCAATTTACTATTAGGTGATTTTATACAGCTTCAAAATCTCATGTGGGGATTAAAATAGTGAAGATTCTGGACCATTAATCTTCTGACCTTCATAAACCCTTACCAATGTCAATAAAATAGTCTAATCATACTCAAGACTCATGGTAAAACTGTGTCACAATACTGAAGGGGTTAAGGATTTTGGGATAATATAGTATGTAGCCCTAAAAGATTGTTAATTTTTTTTATGTCGCCCTAGCGCTGAATAGTTTGCGCATGCACCCTTGATCTAGTCATGGTGAGAGAAAAGAGTGTTTTTAAAGATATTTTTATGGTTAAGGTGAAAGATTAAGATTTCTTCGTTACAAAAGGCCGAAGTTTAAACAAAGTTTTACAAAGGTATTTTTACGGCAGTGGTGACAAATTAATAAGATTATTTTACTTTCCAAAGGCTGTCATTAGAGTGACGCGGGTTTTTCAGGATGTTTTTATGCTTGTGGTGTCAGATTGACAATATTTCTACATTGCAAATGCTAAAGTTGGAGTGACGCATTTTTTTTTTTACTGTTCTAGTAATAAATTGATGAAATTTCTATATTCCAAAAGCTGTAATTAAAATGACATAGGTTTTGACACGGTTTTGGTGCCAGATTGATAGGTTTTCTACATTCCAATGGCTGTAGTTGTAGTGACGCGGCTTTTAAGGGTTTGTGATGACAGATTGACAATAGTTCTTCATTATGAAAACTAGAAAATACTGTTTTAGAACCCGGCCAGTGTTCTCTATAGTATTAAAAAACAATCGAGCTACGAGAGAATAGTGCCGAACACTCGCTAAGATGAAAAATCATTAGTGGCACCTTATAGAAACAAGTAAACAGTGACGGGATTAACCCCTTAGGGACGCCTAGCTCTCAAAACAACCTCGGAAACACAATAATTCATCTCTCCTTTTCTCTCTCTTTCTCTCTCTCTCTGTGTGTAATTCACTGTTTGATCTGCTGCAGTCTCTGACGAGACAGCCAGACGTTACCCTACGGAACTAGCTCAGAGCTCATTATTTCCGATCTTGGGATAGGTCTGAGACCAGGCACACACCACACACCGGGACAACAAGGTCACAACTCCTCGATTTACATCCCGTACCTACTCACTGCTAGATGAACAGGGGCTACACGTGAAAGGAGACACACCCAAATATCTCCACCCGGCCGGGGAATCGAACCCCGGTCCTCTGGCTTGTGAAGCCAGCGCTCTAACCACTGAGCTACCGGGCCGTGTGTGTGTGTGTGTGTGTGTGTGTGTGTGTGTGTGTGTGTATGTGTCTGTCTGTCTGTCTTACCTGCAAAATTTGACCTCTTCTTACTTTTCTTCCTCTTCTTCCTTCTCTTCCTCCTCTTCCTCCTTTTCCTTCTCCCTTGTCAAATATATATGTTTTCAGCATATCCGCCATGTTGGTTTCCTCGCCCAAAGTACAGGTAGGGTTGACAAAGTCCCACTCTCTCTCTCTCTTTCCATCTATCAATCTCTCTTCCTCTCTCTTCATTTCCTTTTTTCGGATCATTGCTGTTGTTGTTGTTCTTGTTTTGTTGTTGTTGTTGTTGCTATTGCTCTTCTTCACTTTATCTCTGTCTCTCTCTCTCTCTCTCTGAAGGATCTCCTCGGCCTCCTTTCCTTATATACAAGGAGAGAAAGAGAGAGAGAGGGAGGGTGGGGGTTAAAATACGTCATAACATTAATTAGAGAGAGAGAGAGAGAGAGAGAGAGAGAGAGAGAGAGAGAGAGAGAGCAGGAATTTGTAACCAAGTGCTGTGTGTGTGTGTGTGTGTGTGTGTGTGTGTGTGTGTGTGTGTGTGTGTGTGTGTGTGTGTGTGTGTGTGTGTGTGTGTGTGTGTGTGTGTGTGTGTGTGTGTGTGTGTAATTCACCTCGGTCGTCTGCTGGTCACCCAGCCAGAATTCCCCATTACGGAACGAGCTCAGAGCTCATAGACCGATCTTCGAGTAGGACTGAGACGACAACACACTCCACACACCGGGAAAGCGAGGCCACAACCCCTCGAGTTACATCCCGTACCTATTTAATGCTAGATGAACACGGGCCACACATTAAGAGGCTTGCCCATTTAACTCGCCGCTTTCCGGGACTCAAATCCGGGCCTCTCGATTGTGAGTCGAGCGTGCTAACCACTACACTACACGGTGTGTTTCACTGTTTGATCTGCTTCAGTCTCTGACAAGACAGGCAGACGTTACCCTACGGAACGAGCTCAGAGCTCATTATTTCCGATCTTCGGATAGGCCTGAGACCAGGCACACACCACACACCGGGACAACAAGGTCACAACTCCTCGATTTACATCCCGTATCTACTCATTGCTAGGTGAACAGTGAACAGGGGCTACACGTCAAAGGAGACACACCCAAATATCAGATTCTTCACCCGGCCGGGGAATCGAACCCCGGTCCTCTGGCTTGTGAAGCCAGCGCTCTAACCACTGAGCTACCGGGCGTGTGTGTGTGTGTGTGTGTGTGTGTGTGTGTGTGTGTGTGGAGGGGAAGTGATGTCAGTCTGACCTAACCTAACCAAATTAACTTAACCTAACTTTCACATAACCAAGCCTAACCTAACTTAACCTAACTTAACCTAACCTAACCTAACTTTCTTACCTAATCTAACCTAACCTAACCTAACCTAGCTTAACCTAACCTAACCTAACTTAACCTAACCTAACCTGTCCTGATCTACGACTTAATCTACTTAATCTTGATACTATTATTACTATTATTATTACTATTATTATTATTATTATTACTATTTTTTTACCATTATCATTATTATTATTATTATTATTATCATTATCATTATTATTATTATTAATATTATTATTATAGTGATAATTATTTTCATTATTATTATTATTATTATTATTATTATTATTATTATTATTACTATTATTGTTATTATTATCATCATCATTATTGTTATTTTTATCATGGTTATTATTTGTATTATTCATATTAGAAGTAGTAGGACTATTGTTGTTGTTACCACTACCACTACTATTACTAGTACTACTGCGACCGCTACTACTACTACTATTACTACTACTACTACTACCGCCATTACTATTGTTATTACTACTATTACTATTTCTACTACTGCTACTACTGCTACTACTGCTACTACTGCTACACCACTGCTGCTACTACTGCTGCTGCTACTGCTGAACAACCACGAGCACCACTGCCAAGACCACCACCACCACTGCCACCACCAAGCACCATCA
>NC_059300.1:14603203-14613203 GCF_017591435.1 Portunus trituberculatus
TATATATATATATATATATATATATATATATATATATATATATATATATATATATATATATATATATATATATATATATATATATATATATATATATATATATATATATATATATATATATATATATATATATATATATATATATATATATATATATATATATATATATATATATATATATATATATATATATATATATATATATATATATATATATATATATATATATATATATATATATATATATATATATATATATATATATATATATATATATATATATATATATATATATATATATATATATATATATATATATATATATATATATATATATATATATATATATATATATATATATATATATATATATATATATATATATATATATATATATATATATATATATATATATATATATATATATATATATATATCCTGTCTGCAATTTGGACGGTCTTGTTGCGTCCCTAATCTTTATGATTGATTTTGTTGGTTCAAAGGAACACCTCTGAGTGGTTTTTTTTTTATAAACTTTATTGCTATTTTATTTACAGACATTTACGCCTACGAACGTACGACAAGAACGAAAAGAACAGAAATTTAATTATTTTCTTCACTTAAAATCCATCTTGAAATACCTGAGATTCTGTTTCATTCTATCCTGAACTCTAATTCACTACACACACAATAACTTCGTTGATAAAAGCAACTCTTCTTTACTCAAACTTCTTCAAATGGTCCATTTTACTTCACAAAATTCACGTTATTCAACTTAAATCACGGAATTTAAACTCAACAACAAGTTATATCCTACTCACATCCTACACATTAACCTTCCAATAAAAAAAAAAACACCACTCTACACATCCTACACACAACCAGTTTCTCTTTATCACAATATGACACCAACATTTTCTGTGACTGCATTACAACTGTCTGGCTACACTTACTGGGCTTGAATTAGGCGGTGCGCCCATTTTGACCTTCTGATATGACAGCTATGTCTCGCTGTCGGCTTTCGCCTTCTCGGCGCTCTCGGCTTCTCTCTCTTACTCCCTGTCTCTTACATCTCCTAATATACACGCGTTACTAGACTTCTCGTCCCCACAACAACTTCCGGTTTTACAATGTTTATTTCCTATATCTTCAGTAATATCAACTAATATTTGGAACAAGACCTTCCCCATAGCTTGTCGATTACCGCCTCGTCATATCATTTGCTTTTAGCGACTTCTGATTATCACCAGATATGGGGAGAAGGTTCCAGAAGCTTCTTCTTGTAATCTATTACTCGTCTCTGGCTGTGTTTGTCGTGTAATGAATCACCGCCTCTTGTGGTTCTCCTCGGTGCTCACGGAATTTCTTATCTGTCATATTAGTGATAGCATCTTATATCTTGGTACCTGCTTTCGTGTATCTCATGTTTCTTCATTCTTCTTACTTCCATCTTCATCTCTTTGTTTTGTTATATTCTTTCTTACGTATTTCCTTTCTTCTGGATTTCAAGTCACATATATATATATATATATATATATATATATATATATATATATATATATATATATATATATATATATATATATATATATATATATATATATATATCTAGGGCTGAGAACAAGAAGAGCCAATGTCAAAAAATGGCCGATTGAAAATAAGACCATCACTAAACTAAAAACTTATCTCTGTATCAGTGCTATAAGGGCCATTGACGTCCGTGGGTTCAGGGAGTTACAATAAGCGCTCTATTCTAGCCAAAGTCGAGTAACAAATGAAAATATTCATGCTAGAAAGGCCAATGTTGACATTGGCCCTTGTTGCATTCATTTACTATTACCATAGAGGGCCACGTGAGAGGCCAATGTCAGTTCTCCTGCACCCAATAATGTTAATAATTTACATGTGTAAATAACTTTATAAATAATATTTAAAACCATTGTTTCTGTTAGTAATGTGGTTGCAAGACTTATTAATATTTATTCAATATAAAAATCAGTAGTAATGTGTGTGATATCAGTGAATGTACATTAGAGTACATCAGGCATTGTCAAGATGCAACATGAATCAACCTGCTAGCCACAGCCCCCCTCCCTGCCTGACAGCTCACCTCACGCTCTCCCACTAATCAGAGGTGCCAGATGCAGGGAAATTTCTTTGTTTTAGAGAAATTTTGACTATGACAGGGAAGAAAAATCGCTAAAAAAGGGAAAATTATGGAGAGAAATATTAGCTTTTACGTTTTTTGTCCCTGAATGTGAATAAATAATTTCATGTTTTGACCCTGAATATGTATAAATAATTTAGTGTTTTGTATAATCTTAATTCCTAAACGTAAGAAATAAGGAAGTTCTAGGTTGAAAAGGGAAATTTTAGCTTGCATGCAGGGAAATATTGGCTAGTCGATCTGGCAGCTCTGCCACTAGTCTCCCTCCTGCAGTCTTCTCACAAGGTCGCCATAATGGAGAACCAAGAGGAAAGTGATACAGATGATTCTGTAGTTGATAAAGACTACGAGCCGTCTTCAAATGAATCTGATGAAGAAGGGGACATCCTAGGTAATAAGCTATATTTTTCTTCAGATTTTAGACTCGGATATTGAAAATTTTGCGATTACGTTAGTATATTTAATAAAAAAATGTTAAGAATAGTATTTATTAGGCTAAGAATGGCGTTATATTCGTTAAATTGGTGCTGACTTGTTATAATTATTTCATAACAGATGATGTACCGGCAACAGGAAGACGTCAAAGTAGAAAGCGTTTAAGGCAACCCTCACTGTGTAAGGCAACCCTCACTGTGGAAGAGAAATGTTCGCAAAAAGAAGAAAGCGAGAGGAAAAGAACATGTATCCACAAGAGGAAAATTGAATAAAGCTCAGCCGATGAGAAGTCCATGCCGAGAAAGCTGTCGGAGAAGGTGCTATGAGAAGTTTAGAGAAGATCGGAGAATGCTGTACCAGGAATATAGAAATGCCACACCAAAAGAACAAAATCAAATCCTTTGTGGTTTGATTATTGAAGAAAATAAGAAAAGTCAGCGGTTGCGAGGCAGCAAAGGTGAAAGCCGAAGAAGATTTTCAAGGAACTACTTTCTTAAAGAAGCAATACCTGAAAAGGAAGTATGCCAAAAGATGTTTTTATCTACTTTTAGCATTACGCTCAAGAGTGCTAGGATCATTACAGAGAAGATGCGACAGTCAGGAAGTGGCATTGTAGCACCAGATGGAAGATGAAAACATGGGAAACAGAAGAAAATATCCCCAAAATCACTAGAGATGATTAAGAAGCATATCAACCAGTTTCCAGCCTGGAAAAGTCATTATGCTAGGGCAGACTCAGAAAGAAAATATTTGAATCCAGATCTCACAATAGCTCAGATGTATCGATTGTACCAAAAACAATGCCATGAAAACAACTTACCACCAGAAAAAGAATCAATGTACAGAAAAATCTTCAATGAAGAGCTCAATCTGTCCTTCCATCACCCATCCCAGGACACTTGTGAAAAATGTGATACTTTTAAGGCATCTTTAATGACTGCTAGTGAGGATCATAAAAACCGCATTGAAGAAGAGAAAGCAAAACACCATGAACTGGCAGAGATGACTTACAATGAAAAAAGAGCTGATAAAGAGTTTGCTCTTAAAAACAAAGGAATTGTTACTGCATCCTTTGACCTCCAGAAAGTATTGCCTTGCCCACTGTTGCAGACAGGAATAGTTTACTACAAGAGACAACTTGCTGTATATAACCTAACCATTTTTTAAATAAGTGCGGATGGAAATAAAGCTGCATGGTAAGGGATGAAACAATAGCAAAAAGAGGTGGCCAAGAAATAGGTTCATGTGTAATGAAATGGTTGAATGGCCTCTCAGATGACATTAAGGACATTCGACTATATAGTGACTCTTGTGGTGGCCAAAATAAGAACCATTTATTTGCTGGCATGCTTATGCATGTTTCCAGGAGTAACGGCATAAAAATAACGCATTCTTTCTTAGAACCTGGCCATACACATATGGAAGCAGACACAGTACATGGTTTGATAGAAAAATATAGAAAATCAGCTATAAACATTGAGGTGCCACGGGACTGGAGCACAACAATCAGAGCAATCCATAGAAAAAATAAGTTACAAGTAACTGAAATGCAAACAGAAGACTTCATTAATTTTAAAAGTTTGTATATGTCTGCTGGCCCCCTGGTGAATCGCCACAAAGATAAAAATGGACACCAAGTAAATTGGATGAAAATTAAGAAGATGGAATACAATCAAAACGAAACTGGCCAGATTATGTGCTGGACATCCTTTTCCCAAAATGCTGCACCGCAGCATTTAGATTTAAGAAGAAAGGAAAAAGGAAGACCATGCCTTTGGATTCTCCCACAGCTTGAAGAGGGACCAAGGAAAATTCCACCCAAAAGTTGAAGGACTTGATGGATCTCCTTCCGTTTATTTCTGCAGGAAGCAGACATTTTTACAGAAGCCTGCAGGCAGCAGAAGATGCTTCAGATGATGTTTATTTAGATGACGAACCCGATGTGTGACTGTTATGGCTGATGACACAATTACAATGGATCGTTACTTTTCTATTGGAACTCAACATGTCAAATATGAATCAGTTTTTTTTTTTTTATTAATTTTGATTAATCTATTTGTGTTTGCAAATTCATCAATCTCGTTTTTTTTTCACTGTTCTTTAGCAATTGATTTAGGATATTTTCTTTTATTCCAGGCAGGAATATTACAGATATTGTAATAATAGCTACTAGGACGATATAGGTTAACTTCAAAATGTTTAAAAAAAAATTTTCACCATACATGCCAATTTTTTTTACAGAATTTGCAGGAAATGAAATGTTCAAAGTTTGGTCTTATATATTTTTTTTCTTCAAAATGAAAAACAGTAATTCAATGCCTTGGACAGGAAATAACAGGTTATAAGGTAAGCAATCGCGATAAAAAAATAAAAAAACACCTTTCGTTTGCTGTACTTGTCTGATTTTTAATAAAGGAATCAATTTTTCGAATGCGTCTTTCTCAAAACTTGATTTTATGACATTGGCCCTTCTTGTTCTTAGCCATATATATATATATATATATACATATGTTCTGGTGGTGTCGCAGCACTTCGCTCATCCAGTCCAGTCGTTCTCACTGTCGTATTCCAGCTACACTGATCGTTGGAGGTCCGATCTGTAGCTCTCGTTCAAGCGCCGCTGACGTTCCAGACGTTCTAACCACTGTCGTGTTCCAGTCGCTCTCACTGATGTCACAGTAACCTGACGTTCCAGCCGCTGATGATCGCTCTCATGTCTCGAGTCGCCGAGTCAACTGGCATATATATATATATATATATATATATATATATATATATATATATATATATATATATATATATATATATATATATATATATATATATATATATATATATATATATATATATATATATATATATATATATATATATATATATATATATATATATATAAATTTCTTGCTTGTTTGTAGAGTTTAAAAATATCCTCAATAGGATGATTCTTAAACATTTGTCAGTTCACCATCTTTTATCTGATCGCCAGTATGGCTTCAGTCAAGGTCGATCTACTGGTGATCTTCTAGCGTTTCTTATTGAGTCTTGGTTAGCCTCTTTTTAGTATTACGGTGAAACTTTTGCTGTTGCGTTAGACATATGAAAAGCTTTTCATAGAGTCTGGCACAAAGTTTTGATTTAAAAACTGCCCTCCTACGGTTTCTATCTTACTCTGTACAACTTTATCTCAAGTTTCCTTTCCGACCGTTCTATTGCAGTCGTGGTAGAGAGCCACTGTTCACCTAAATCTGTTTACAGTAGTGTTCTTCAGGGTTCTGTCCTGTCACCCACTCTCTTTCTATTATTCATTAATAACCTTCTTAACCAAATTTCTTGCCCTATCCACTCCTACGTGCATGACACCATCTAAATCTTTCCATGTCATATCAGAGATGATCAACCCATCAGGAAGTCAACAGATCAAGCAGCGACGCCACAGAACAAGGTGCCTGGTGCATATATATGCAATAAAAATATATTTTTTTTCGAATATTTCTTAAATTTAGGGGTGGGCAGCCCCCTTAAGAGAAAGGTGTCAAGACATTTGTCCCAGGCTTTCGGCTAATTCTTATCTTTTAAGGAGACTGCTGTTCCAGTGGGTATTTTTTCAAGTATTTTGCTGCCCTTGGCAACTCTCCCTTTCGCATAAAAGAAAAGAAATTCTGCCGTATAGTCCAGATATTGTCTGATCAGCGCCAAGTATAATTCTATTATTGTTTGACGACTTCTGCTTTTAACACTTATAAAAATTAATTCCGGTACCCTATTTGCCTTATTTCTAGGCAATGCTTCCTTTAACAGAGATCATATATATATATATATATATATATATATATATATATATATATATATATATATATATATATATATATATATATATATATATATATATATATATATATATATATATATATATATATATATATATATATATATATATATACAAAAACACACACCCACAGACAATCTGAATTTTGTCAAACTTGCAGCAAGAACTAAATTTAAAAGTCGATAGATAGATTTTACAGAGTTTGGCCAGGCAAGCGCTGCTTAATTTTTCTATATTAATTAGTTTAAAACTATTTCATGTGGTTTGATTTCTTTCCATTATAATGGTATCTTATTTTTTAGATTACTTTATATTATAATCTTGATCATAGAATTTCTCTCGTCAGAGACTGCAGCAGATCAAACAGTGAAACACACACACACACACTCACAGACAGAGAGACAGGCACACAGACAGACACACACACACTAACAGACAGAGAAACACACACACACACACACACACACACACACACACACACACACACACACACACACACACACACCCGGTAGCTCAGTGCTTAGAGCGCTGGCTTCACAAGCCAGATGACCGGGTTTCGATTCCCCGGCCGGGTGGAGATATTTGGGTGTTTCTCCTTTCACGTGTAGCCCCTGTTCACCTAGCAGTGAGTAGGTACGGGATGTAAATCGAGGAGTTGTGACCTTGTTGTCCCGGTGTGTGGTGTGTGCCTGGTCTCAGGCCTATCCGAAGATCGGAAACAATGAGCTCTGAGCTCGTTCCGTAGGGTAACGTCTGGCTGTCTCGTCAGAGACTGCAGCAGATCAAACAGTGAAACACACACACACACACTCACAGACAGAGAGACAGGCACACAGACAGACACACACACACTAACAGACAGAGAAACAGGCACACACACACACACACACACACACAGCCGGTAGCTCAGTGCTTAGAGCGCTGGCTTCACAAGCCAGATGACCGGGTTTCGATTCCCCGGCCGGGTGGAGATATTTGGGTGTGTCTCCTTTCACGTGTAGTCCCTGTTCACCTTGCAGTGAGTAGGTACGGGATGTAAATCGAGGAGTTGTGACCTTGTTGTCCCGGTGTGTGGTGTGTGCCTGGTCTCAGGCCTATCCGAAGATCGGAAACAATGAGCTCTGAGCTCGTTCCGTAGGGTAACGTCTGGCTGTCTCGTCAGAGACTGCAGCAGATCAAACAGTGAATTACACACACACACACACACACACACACACACACACACACACACACACACATTCACAGACAGAGAAACAGGCAAACACACACACACACACACATACACACTCACAGACAGAAAAACAGGCACACACACACACACACATGCTCCCAGGAAGAGTGAAATAAAATGGATAGACCGGTAAGAAATAAGTTACCAAATTCAAAATATGCCGATGAGGCCCAGGGAGCAAAACCGAAAGTGGCCAGTCAAAACATGAGTCCATCTTCAACAGGAGCAACAATGCAAGGTAGATTGGTAATGTTGGAGAAGAGATTTGAGGAGTTGGTGAAGGAATTAAAAGTTCAGAGGAGTGAGGAGGAGCAGGATAGAGAATTCCGCAAGGCTTTGAAGGAAAGAGTTAAGAGACTGGAGGAAAATGAAAAACGATTGGTGGATGAGAATGCACACTTGAGAGTGGAGGTTGGAAAATACAAGAGACGGTTGGAGGAGAAAATGGAGAGTAGTAAAGGAGAAAGATGACTTTAATTAAGGAAATGATCAGTGAGCAGAATGAAAGGTTTGAAAGGGAGTGGGAACTGAAGAAATCACAATGGACTGAGTCGAGGGAAGCAGAGATGGTTGGATTACAAGAAATAATTAAAGATCAGTTGAAGGAAGACAAAAAAGAAAGGGCCAAGTAACTGGTTAATGTTATGAAGAATAAGGAAACATTGATAAGAGAAATAGCAGAAAAGAAGAAGAGTGTGTTAATATTTGGGATGAAAGAACAAAATATAACATATAAGCCTAAGAGAATTAAGGAAGAATTAAAAACGGTAAGAGATCTGTTCAAAAATCTAAATGATGAAAAAAAAAAAGACCTACAAGAAGAAGTGGAAGAGATCCATAGACTGGGTCCGTATAAGGAGGGATTAAAGAGACCGATTAAAGTAGTACTGAAGTCACAACAGTCTGCGGAGGACATCTTATATAGAACATTAAAATTAAGAGAGGTAGAAGGTTGTAAAGAGGTGTATGTAAGAAAAAATAGAAATGAGGAAGAGAGAAGATATAAGGAATTGTTGGAAGAGGCGAGAAGGAAAAATGATGAACGGTCTGAAGAGGAAAAGAAAAGTTTTTGGAGAGTTATAGGAGAGAGAGTCAGAAAGTGGTATGTGGAGAGAAGGAATGCGGAGGAACCCCTAGAGGGAGCAGTGGGTGGACCGTAATGTATACTAATATAGATGGGATACTGTCAAGTAGATTGGAATTGCAAGACTATATGATGGTGGAGAAGCCTGATATAGTGTGTTTGACTGAGACAAAATTACATGAAAAAACAAAGGTAAATTTGGATAATAAATATAATATATGGAGAAAGGATAGAGAGGGTAAAGGTGGAGGAGGAGTTATGATTATGACGAAGAAGGAGATAAATGTGGATAAGGTTTGGTATGGGAAGAACAACGCAGAAGTGATAAGCATAAGGTTAAAAAGTGATGGAAAAGAATTAATAATCATGGTGACCTATGTACCTCCTAAAACAAATTCTTGAACATTAAGCGAATACGACAATATGATCAAGGATACTTTACAGAGTTTGGAAAGTGTATTAACTGGAAAAAGAAAGGTGATACTAGTAGGAGATTTTAATTGTAAGGAGGTGGATTGGGAAAATCTAGTAAGTGGTGTTGGAGAAGAAGCATGGGGAGAGAGATTCCTTAATCTAATGATGGAAAATATGATGGAACAGAGGGTGAAAGAAAATACTAGATATAGAGATGATGAACCGGCTAGACTGGATTTGGTGTTAACACGAGAAGTGTACCTATGTGGGGATATACAATACAAATGTCCATTGGGGAAGAGTGATCATGTGGTTATGGAAATGCAGATGGCAATAACACAGCGAAGGAAAGATGAGACATACAGGAGTGGTAGATTGAATTATAGAAAGATGGACACAGAAAGTTTGAAAAATTATTTCAGAACATTAGATTGGGAGGAGATGTTACAAATCAGAGAAGTGCAAAAAAAATATGAGATTTTTATGAAATATTATAAAGAAGGAGTTATGAAATTTGTACCAAAGTATAAACCGAGAGAGGAAGGAAGAAAGGATTGGTTTAATGCAACTTGTGTTAAGGCTAAAGAAAAAGAGATGTGGCTTGGAAAAGATGGAAAAAGAACAGGAATATACTAAATAAGGAGAATTATAGAGTGGCGAGAAATGAGTATGTGAGGGTAAGGAGGGAGGAAGAAAGAAAATTTGAAAAAGATATTGTAGACAAGAGTAAGGAACATCCAAAATTGTTTTACAGGTTCATAAATGGTAAACTTAAAAAGAGAGTCCATTGAAAGGTTAAAAGGAGAGCAAGGGATAGTAGATGACCCTAAGAATATAGCGGAA
>NC_059300.1:14620703-14723203 GCF_017591435.1 Portunus trituberculatus
CAAGAAGACTGTGCACAATTGAGATCAAATTAAATCCTGCCAAGTGTTCACTCCTCACCTCAACAACACCCTGCATTGAGGGAAACACTTCTTGGAGAGTGGCAGTTATTTCCACATTTTCAAAGCTTACCCCGTGACGTCACCACGTAAAGAAAGTCGCAAATCGACTAACAAGACTAATATGTTGATATTGTTTTGCGACTGCTTTCTCCAGTCGCTAGGCACAGATTTTGAGTCGGAATTCTACGTACGTAAAATTTCAGCAGCAAATTGGTACGTGTGCATCTATCTTAAGGCCGGAACTCCCAACCCCCCTCCCCATCCCTTACCCCATCCTCTCTCTCTCTCTCTCTCTCTCTCTCTCTCTCTCTCTCTCTCTCTCTCTCTCTCTCTGTTAACATTAATGGTAATAATAATAATTATAATGATAAAGATGATGAGTATGATGATGATGATGATAATAATAATAATAATAATAATAATAATAATAATAATAATAATAATAATAATAATAATAATAATAATAATAATAATAATAATAATAATAATAATAATAATAATAATAATAATAATAATAATAATAATAATAATTATCATTATTTATTATAATAATAACAATAGACATAATAGCAATAATGTAAACAATAGAGAGAGAGAGAGAGAGAGAGAGAGAGAGAGAGAGAGAGAGAGAGAGAGAGAGAGAGAGAGAGAGAGAGAGCTCTGATTCTCGCTGGGCAGGATAGATCATAGCCACTCACCGTCAGACTCGGTTCCAGCAGGGCCGCCAGCCTGTCCGCGATGGAGGAGGCTGCGGCAGGTGACTCCGAGAGGCTGGAGTCACCTGCAGCAGCAGCAGCAGCAGCAGCAGTAGAGCCTGCTGGCTCAATGGCCGTCTGTGTGGCCTGCAGGGTGGCGGCCTGCAGGGCTGAACGGGATGACTCTGCAACCTGAAAAACCCATGGCAATCTATGTTTTCAAGGTCGCCTACTGGTCACCCAGACAGTTTTCCCCATTACGGAGCGAGCTCAGATCTCAAAGACCAATCTTCGGGTAGAACTGAGGCCACACTACACTCCACACACCGAGACAGCGAAGTCACAACCTTTTGAATTATATCTCGTACCAGCTTACAGCTAGGTGAATACTGAACAGGGCTACACATTAAGAAGATCGCATATTTGTCTCACCGCACTCGGGACTCGAACCCAGGTCTTTTCTGTTGTGAGCCGAGTGTGTGTGTGTGTGTGTGTGTGTGTTTCACTATTTGATCTGCTGCAGTCTCTGACGGAACGAGCTCAGAGCTCATTATTTCCGATCTTCGGATAGGCCTGAGACCAGGCACACACTACACACCGGGACAACAAGGTCACAACTCCTCGATTTACATCCCGTACCTACTCACTGCTAGGTGAACAGTGAACAGTGAACAGGGCTACACGTGAAAGGAGACACACCCAAATATCTCCACTCGGCCGGGGAATCGAACCCCGGTCCTCTGGCTTGTGAAGCCAGCGTTCTAACCACTGTGCTACCGGGCATGTTGTGTGTGTGTGTGTGTGTGTGTGTGTGTGTGTGTGTGTGTGTGTGTGTTTCACTGTTTAATCTGCTGCAGTCTCTGACGAGACAGCTAGACGTTACCCTACGGAACGAGCTCAGAACTCATTATTTCCGATCTTCGGATAGGCCTGAGACCAGGCACACACCACACACCGGGACAACAAGGTCACAACTCCTCGATTTACATCCCGTACTTACTCACTGCTAGGTGAACAGTGAACAGTGAACAGGGGCTACACGTGAAAGGAGACACACCCAAATATCTCCACCCGGCCGGGGAATTGAACCCCGGTCCTCTGGCTTGTGAAGCCAGCGCTCTAACCACTGAGCTACCGTGTGTGTGTGCGTGTGTGTGTGTGTGTGTGTGTGTGTGTGTGAGGTAATGGTTGGAAGTTAATTACAGTTTGCAATGATTAATAGAATACAACAATGTAATGTAACAATGTAGTTCATCATTCTGAAAGTCAACAAGTGTTTGGTGAGTGACTGTTATCTGTCAACTTTGTTCAGAGTCAATACAGTACGTGTGCTGGACTACAAACAATGTATTGTAATTGAACCGTGCACCACGTACTATGTAGTGCAGGACCTATCGGTTAAGCCTTAAGGCGTGCTCAACACACAAAGTCAGTCAGTAAGAAGAGAAGAGTGACTGAGGTGCAAGCACACCTAATGTGAGGACACACTCACCCTGGCGACGGTGGTGACCACGTGGACGTCAGGAAACACTGCCGCCCTCTCCTCCTCCTCCAGCAGATGGTCTGCATCCTCAATCACCTCGTAAGCTTCCTGTCGTGTTGATGGGGTGCGCAGCTCCTGCAGCATGGCGTGCAGCGCCTCCTCTCTCTCTGCCGCACCTTCTCCTGCCTGCCCTCCACGCGGGAGTCCTCGCGGCTTATCGCCTCCCGGGCACCCTTGCTCTGGTCCACCAGCGTCTGGAGGTCGTCCTCCAGCTGCTGCTGGCGGCCACACCACCCACCCAGGGTTGTCCGGTAGTCTGCCAGCTGGCTCTGCTCCTCCTGGCAGGAGCGGATGGCGGCCAGGACCTTTGCCTCTTGCTCCTGCAGCAGGGACCGTGTCCTCTTGCTGAGTCCCGCTGTGGCCCTTGGTGCAGGCTGTGTCACTGCTGCCGGAGCTGTCAGCTGCTTTCCTGGCTTGGGTGCCACACAGGCCAGTCCTGCACCTCTCATCTTCCTGATAAAGGCCTCTGTGATATAGGAGATAGGGAACTGGCCGGCCTCAGGCAGGGCGTGACTCACCCTGCACGTGGGGCACGTGACGGCACCCTGCTCCTTCAGTTCATTAATGCACGGCGTGCAAAGTGTATGCCCACACGGCAGAGTGCGTGGCCGCCTGTGGGTGTCGTCAAAGGTGTTGAGGCACACAGGGCAGTCCTCTACGTTGTCGTCCTGGAAGAAAGAGACGGCGGCGTGAGGGACACACTGTACACAGCGCGGCAGGCTGGCCACAGGACACAGCAGGACAGTGAGGGACACGCAGGTGTGGGAGTGTAACACTGCATGGGTGTGCACGATGGCTGCTGCAGGAGGAAGGGAACACTGACTACCCGTGCCACTCCCCAACCCAACACTGACTGCCATGTGCACCCCAACACTCACCATAGCTCTGGCTGCTGCTGCTGCTGCTGCTGCTGCTGCTGCTGGTGATGAAGCTCTTCCTTCAGAGTGGCGGTGGAGGTGGTGCTGGCTGCCTTGGTGTGACAGTGACAGAGTGAGAGTGGCCACAGCGCGATTCAAACTCCGCCTCCTTGTTCCTGCCTGGGTGGAGATGCGATTCACGTCCCTCAAAAGTCAACCTGAGACAAAGTTACGGGAAGAAATAAGCACATGATAGATGTAATGGAAAATGAATCTTATAGCCCGCAGTTACTACACGCACTCTTCCACCTTCACTCCTTCGCAAACTGAAGCAAAACACAGCATATTATTTTGTATGGAGTGAAGCATCACATCCCTGTATTATGAAGAGTGAGGGACAGGAATGGCCAGCAGGAAGGCCACACAGACACAACTATGCTGTACAACACAGAACTCAGACCTGTGTGTGTGTGTGTGTGTGTGTGTGTGTGTGTGTGTGTGTGTGTGTGTGTGTAGAGCAGGAGGCATACGTGCCTGAGAGACGCGACGCATTGAGTGAGGGACAGGGAGAGAGAGGGAGTGAGGGAGGGCTGGAGGCAGTGATGTCACCGTTATTTTCCCTCAGCTTATGTGTACATCCATTTATCTGTTTCTCTCTTGTTTTGTGGTTGGGGGATTAAGTGTTAATTTTCTCTTTATTGTGATTATTTATTCTTTTTTTTTTTCATTGTGAATTTTCTTTAAGTTTTTCTTTTTTGTTGTGCATTGCAGTGTGAAATGATATGTTGTGTAATAGTGTTTCATGCTTTGTGTACATCTTCCCTCCCTCACCCTGGGCCCGGGGGTCGGCAGGAGTCTGTCTGTCAGGCTGGAACGATCAGTCCTGTTCTTGTCCTGCACGACACGCGCTGGTTGGACAAGATGGTCACTGGACACTAGACACTAGACACCAGCAGACTGCTCGCCACACGCCTGTCACATGTGTGTGTGTGTGTGTGTGTGTGTGTGTGTGTGTTAAAGGCCTGTACTGGTTATCAGGAGCGGAACAGCCACCACCACCACCACCACCACCAGCCGTCACCCTCTCAGTGCGAGCTCAGAGTTCGTTCATTATTACTGATCTTCGGGTGAGACTGTACGTGGCACACCTCACTACACACACCACACCACAAACACAACTGCACTGAGTCACACACTCACCACTCACCACACACCAAACACTACCACACACCACCACAAACACTCACCACACACTTTGTCACGTCACAGCGCCGCCAGAGGTTGTACACCACACTTCAGCACAGTACTGTTAGCCTGGGTGTTCACTCACGCGACCGCCACCGCCAACACTCCACGACTGAGTGAAAACAAGAGCGATAAGACTAGACCACTGTACTATCGCGACGCACACACACACACACACACACACACACACACACACACACCATTACTATCTGATAACCACCATTGCTTCCCAGAACACTCCACGCCACAGCCACCACACCACCACACCACAACACCCACGTGCTGCCTGGCTGATACACCAAACAACACCTCTCCCCAACCACCACACACCCCGTGTCCGACACAACAGAACAATAGAAACATGAGTGATATTGTGCCTCACAGTAGGTAAGAAGGTGGATCGGCCTACGTACAGTACAGTGTTGGTTCCTTCCTTCAGCAGCTTGCCACAGACACACATGAGGCCACACTATTGTTTAGCGAGGTCTGCTCCGCTTGTACTCATAACATAACACTTACTAGGTACTGTGCTATATCATTATACTGTCCTGTCTGTCTGTTGTAACCTGCCTGCGCTGGCCTTCACCTCACACACACACTCCTCCTCCTCGTCCTCCTCCTCCTGCAAGTGCTGTATCATTCTTATAATACATCTTACATTGAGGCTAAGCAGTTATTGCAAATATTCAACAAATAACCTCTCCAGCCACTCACTTATAGCGAAGGTCACATTGACAACAGATAAGGACCCCGTCCCCCGTTCCCCCCTCTTCCTCTCTCCCTCCTCGTCCCCAGCAGCCTGATAAGAACCCGATAAGTGATAACAACCCCTTATCATCACCGGCATGCCTTCAGAAACACTCCAGCCAACAACACCAGCAGCAGCAGCAGAAACAGCAGCAGTAGTAGTAGTAGTAGTAGTAGTAGTAGTAGTAGTAGTAGTAGTAATGGTAGTGGTAGTGGTAAATGTAGCAGTAGTAGTAGTAGTAGTAGTAGTAGTAGTAGTGGTGGAGGTGGTGTTGCTGGTGGTGTTAGTGGTAGTGGTAGTGGTAGCAGTAGTAGTAGTGGTAGTGGTGGTGGTTGTAGTAGTAGTAGTAGTAGTAGTAGTAGTAGTAGTAGTAGTAGTAGTAGTAGTAGTAGTAGTAGTAGTAGTAGTAGAAGTAATAGCAGTAGTAGTAGTGGCGACCGCGCACCTGCTAGCGGTACTTTCCCCCACCCATGAAGCATGTTAGCACCCGCCAGACCCCTGTCCTCCAGCCAGCATCCAAGTCTCCAGCCAGCTATGTTATATACGTAGGAATGTAGGGCAATGGTTTCAATACTGTCTGCTAAGAAGGCATATATTAGAAAAATGCGTCTGAACCTCAATATTCACAAAAGGGCTTTGCAGAGAGAGAATAATTTGATATATATGGTCAGGGAGAGATCATGATATTCACCAGTAGTGGAAAAAATATGTCATCACACTAAGCAAAGTAATGGAAAAGATATGGCATTGCAGTCGATTCTCTTTACGTTGATATGAATATATGTCTATAACTAGGAGGAAAATATATCATTAGGTAGTATAAATACAGCATTAATCATATAAAATCAACTCACAATCTCAAATTATACCTATGTTATTCAGAGAAGATATGTCAACATTTTATCAAAGTATTATGCCTATATATGTCCATAACTAGGAGGAATGTATATCATATCATAGATTGTAAAAAGAAATCAGCTCATTATCCCAAATTATATCAATATTATTCAGAGGATATATATCAACATCTTACAAGATACAGAAACAATCAAGGGAGAGCATCTGTAGACATCGTTCAGGTGTCGTCAGAATTTCTCAAAAGAAGTAAGTTGGAACTCAAGTATGCAATGCAGTCATAATACATCACTATTAAAAGCATTTTGTATGGTGAAACTTCTAAGTGTATACATAAATATGGAGGAATGAATATCTCGTTATCTCAGATAAGGGTGACGTCTCATACAAAAATTATTACATCCCGTAAGCATGCACTAATATCACGATGTCGAAAATGAACTGACGCAATGGATTCAGAAGTACTGATATATAGATTGCATTAATCTTGCAATAAGAAGTAGCTGCTCTCAGATCCACGTAATATGTTGATATAAGCACTTAAAACACCGGAAAATCCATCACTTGTGAAAATGTTACCACACCAAGAAATATATCTGATTCTGAGTTGTCGTGTAAGGAATACGCTGTTATTTCTCATCTTAAGTCAACGATATTTAATATACGCACTATACTCGAAAATCATAACCAAGGTTATTGTCCTTTGTCAAAATACAAAAAAAAAATATTAGCTTGCTGTTAAAATACTCAACCATTACCGTTCTGTATCATCACCAGCACACAGACAAGAACCACACCATGTATTCCACAGGTTAAACATTAATATTTACTTCATTATTTAGTTTCGACTTGTACTCCTTTTCATATCAGTGTTTTCTTAACTACATCATATTATATAATGTCCATCTTAATTTCTTGATATTCAACATCCATATCGTATTTCTTTAATATATTTTCGTCTTGTTTCACCTTCAAGCCTTACCATATAGCTAACGATAAGATGGGGAGTGATGTCCTTCAATATATTTTTCGCTTGATACCTCATCAATAACTCTTCTTTCCTCATTATCGTCGTTAACTGTTTACCTTTACATATCTTTGCATTAACTTTAAATCTTTCCTTAAAATGTTATATAATCAAGTGAATGCTACTGAAACCACTGATGATTTCCTACGATATCACAATAGCTCAACTCAGACTTGTAACCAAATGTCCTGTGTTATGTGTTAATTACGACATCCCACATTGTATCTATTATCAATCCCATAGATATACCCCTTATTTCACATATATCGTCAAAATCACAGATAAAGGCACTCATTAACACTCATTACTATACATTTATCCTAATCCCTATAAAATCTTCCAGATCGCCATATATCCCTCCAAATTATATAGAGACACCTTAACTTCCTTGTTTTCATCAATTTTATCGTTTTGAAGAAAAAATAATGTAAAATGACGAATAAGCAAAATTTTCAATCTAGATACTTTTTTTTCATAAAACACCTTAAAATTACACAAAAAAGACTTTTTAACAAATATAGTGATTTGCCTGCATTTTGAGTTTGGTGCATAAAACGCTCGAATACACTAAAATAACCCATTTTTGACATATTTAAGTTCCTTAGACAAATAGTGTGTTTTGCCTGCATTTCTGAGTTTTGGTTCATAAAACGCAGGAATACACCAAAATAACCCTTTTTTTTACCTATATCAATTCCTTAGGCAAATAGTGTGTTTTGCTTGCAATTCTGAGTTTCATTGCACTAAAATAACTCATTTTTGACATATTTCCGTTCCTTACACTTACCATTTTTGTGTTTTGATGGGAAAAACTTTGAAATTCCACCTTTTGCTTTGGAATCTCTATTAGCCTGTTTTCATCAATTTTATCGTTTTGAAGCAAAATAATGTAAAATGACGAAGAAGCAAAATTTTCAATCGAGATAGTTTTTTTTTCATAAAACACCTTAATATTACATAAAAAAGACGTTTTAACAAATATAGTGATTTGCCTGCTTTTTGAGTTTGGTGCATAAAACGTTGGAATACACTAAAATAACCCATTTTTGACATATTTAAGTTCCATAGACAAATAGTGTTTTTTGTCTTCATTTCTGAGTTTTGTTTTGGTTCATAAAACGCTGGATTACACCAAAATAACCCTTTTTTTTTTACATATATCACTTTCTTAGGCAAATAGTGTGTTTTGCTTGCAATTCTGAGTTTTGTTGCATAAAACGCTAGAATACACCAAAATAACCCATTTTGACATATTTCCGTTCCTTACACAAACAGTGTGTTTCCTTAGCATTTCTGTGTTTTGGTGGGAAAAAGCTAAAAACTGCTAAAATTCCACGTTTTTGTTAATTTTACTTTGGATTCTCTATACTAGCTTGTTTTCATCAATTTTATCGTTTTGAAGCAAAACAATGTAAAATGACGAATAAGCAAAATTTTCAATCGAGATATTTTTTTTTCATAAAATACCTTAAAAACACATAAATGAGACGTTATAACAAATATAGTGTTTTGCCTGCATTTCTCAGTTTGGTGCATAAAACGCTAAAATACACTAAAATAACCTATTTTTGACATATTTCAGTTCATTACACAAATATTGTGTTTTGCTGCATTTCTGAATTTTGGTTCATAAAACGCTGGAATATATCAAAATAACCCTTTTTAACATATTTCTCTTCCTTAGACAAATAGTGTGTTTTCCCTCCAAATCTGAGTTTTGTTGCATAAAACGCTGGAATACACCAAAATAACCCATTTTTGAAATATTTCCGTTCCTTACACAAACAGTGTGTTTTCCTTGCATTTGTGTGTTTTGTGGAAAAAGCTAAAACTGCTAAAATTCCACGTTTTTGTTAATTTTACTTTGGATTCTCTATACTAGCTTGTTTTCATCAATTTTATCGTTTTGAAGCAAAATAATGTAAAATGACGAATAAGCAAAATTTTCAATCTAGATAGTTTTTTTTCATAAAACACCTTAAAATTACATAAATAAGACTTTTTAACAAATATAGTGTTTTGCCTGCATTTCTGAGTTTGGTGCATAAAACGCTAGAATACACTAAAATAACCCATTTTTGACATATTTCAGTTCCTTAGACAAATAGTGTGTTTTGCCTGCATTTCTGAGTTTTGGTTCATAAAACGCTAGAATACACCAAAATAACCCCTTTTTGACATATTTCACTTCCTTTGACAAATAGTGTGTTTTGCCTGCAATTGTGAGTTTTTTTTGCATAAAACGCTGAGATTCACCAAAATAACCTATTTTTGTCATATATCACTTCCCTAGACAAATCGTGTGTTTTGCCTGCAATTGTGAGTTTTGTTGCATAAAACGCTGGAATACACCAAAATAACCCTTTTTACATATATCACTTCCTTAGGCAAATAGTGTGTTTTGCTTGCAATTATGAGTTTTGTTGCATAAAACGCTAGAACACACCAAAATAACCCATTTTTGACATATTTCCGTTCCTTACACAAACAGTGTGTTTCCTTAGCATTTCTGTGTTTTGGTGGAAAAAGGCTAAAAACTGCTAAAATTCCACGTTTTTGTTACTTTTACTTTGGATTCTCTATACTAGCTTGTTTTCATCAATTTTATCGTTTTGAAGCAAAACAATGTGAAATGAAGAATAAGCAAAATTTTCAATCGAGATAGTTTTTTTTCATAAAAAAACTTAAAAACACAAAAATAAGACGTTTTTAACAAATATAGTAGTCTTTTGCCTGCATTTCTTAGTTTGATTCATAAAACGCTACAATACACTAAAATAACCCATTTTTGACATATTTCAGTTCCTTAGACAAATAGTGTGTTTTGCCTGCATTTCTGAGTTTTGGTTCATAAAACGCTAGAATACACCAAAATAACCCTTTTTTGACATATTTCACTTCCTTTGACAAATAGTGTGTTTTGCCTGCAATTGTGAGTTTTGTTGCATAAAACGCTGAAATACACCAAAATAACCTCTCTTTAACATATATTACTTCCCTAGACAAATAGTATGTTTTGCCTGCAATTGTGAGTTTTGTTGCATAAAACACTGGAATACACCAAAATAACCCCATTTTTACATATATCACTTCTTTAAGGAAAAAGTGTGTTTTGCTTGCAATTATGAGTTTTGTTGCATAAAACGCTAGAACACACCAAAGTATAACATTTTTTACATATTTCCGTTCCTTACACAAACAGTGTGTATCCTTAGCATTTCTGTGTTTTGGTGGAAAAAGGCTAAAAACTGCTAAAATTCCATGTTTTTGTTAATTTTACTTTGGATTCTCTATACTAGCTTGTTTTCATCAATTTTATCGTTTTGAAGCAAAACAATGTGAAATGACGAATAAGGAAAATTTTCAATCGAGATAGTTTTTTTCATAAAAAAAATAAAAATACATAAATAAGACGTTTTTAACAAATATAGTGTTTTGCCTGCATTTCTGAGTTTGGTGCATAAAACGCTAGAATACACTAAAATAACCCATTTTTGACATATTTCAGTTCCTTAGACAAATAGTGTGTTTTGCCTGCATTTCTGAGTTTTGGTTCATAAAACGCTGGAATACACCAAAATAACCCTTTTGACATTGACACTTCCTTAGGCAAATAGTGTGTTTTGCTTGCAATTGTGAGTTTTGTTGCATAAAACGCTAGAATACACCAAAATAACCCATTTTTGACATATTTTAGTTCCTTAGACAAATAGTGTGTTTTGCCTGCATTTCTGAGTTTTGGTTCATAAAACGCTAAAATACACCAAAATAACCCCTTTTTCACATATTTCACTTCCTTTGACAAATAGTGTGTTTTGCTTGCAATTGTGAGTTTTGTTGCATAAAACGCTGAAATACACCAAAATAACCCCTTTTTGACATATTTCACTTCCTTAGACAAATAGTGTGTTTTGCCTGCAATTGTGAGTTTTGTTGCATAAAACACTAGAATACACCAAAATAACCCCTCTTTGACATATTTCACTTCCCAATGACAAATAGTGTGTTTTGCCTGCAATTGTGAGTTTTGTTGCATAAAACGATGGAATACACCAAAATAACCCCGTTTTTACATATATCACTTCCTTAGGCAAATAGTGTGTTTTGCTTGCAATTGTGAGTTTTGTTGCATAAAACGCTAGAACACACCAAAATAACCCATTTTTGACATATTTCCGTTCCTTACACAGTGTGTTTCCTTAGCATTTCTGTGTTTTTGTGGAAAAAGGTTAAAAACTGCTAAAATTCCACGTTTTTGTTAATTTTAATTTGGATTCTCTATACTAGCTTGTTTTCTTCAATTTTATCGTTTTGAAGCAAAACAATGTGAAATGACGAATAAGGAAAATTTTCAATCGAGATAATTTTTTTCATAAAAACCTTAAAAACACATAAATAAGACGTTTTAACAAATATAGTGTTTTGCCTGCATTTCTGAGTTTGATGCATAAAACGCTAGAATACACTAAAATAACCCATTTTTGACATATTTCAGTTCCTTAAACAAATAGTGTGTTTTGCCTGCATTTCTGAGTTTTGGTTCATAAAACACTAGAATACACCAAAATAACCCTTTTGACATATTTCACTTCCTAATGACAAATAGTGTGTTTTAGTGTGCATAAAACGCCTGCAATTCACTTGAGTTTTGTTGCATAAAGTTTTGTTGCAATACACTGGAATACACCAAAATAACCCTTTTTACATATTTCACTTCCACAAATAGTGTGTTTTGCCTGCAATTGTGAGTTTTGTTGCATAAAACGCTAGAATACACCAAAATAACCCATTTTTGACATAAAACGCTAGTTCCTTAGACAAATAGTGTGTTTTGCCTGCATTTTGAGTTTTGTTGCATAAAACGCTGGAATACACCAAAATAACCCCTTTTTGACATATTTCACTTCCTTTGACAAATAGTGTGTTTTGCCTGCAATTGTGAGTTTTGTTGCATAAAACGCTGGAATACACCAAAATAACCCATTTTTTTTTTACCTATATCACTTCCTTAGGCAAATAGTGTGTTTTGCTTGCAATTATGAGTTTTGTTGCATAAAACGCTAGAACACACCAAAATAACCCATTTTTGACATATTTCCGTTCCTTACACAAACAGTGTGTTTCCTTAGCATTTCTGTGTTTTGGTGGAAAAAGGCTAAAAACTGCTAAAATTCCACGTTTTTGTTAATTTTACTTTGGATTCTCTATACTAGCTTGTTTTCATCAATTTTATCGTTTTGAAGCAAAACAATGTGAAATGACGAATAAGCAAAATTTTCAATCGAGATAGTTTTTTTTCATAAAAACCTTAAAACACATAAATAAGACGTTTTTAACAAATATAGTGTTTTGCCTGCATTTCTGAGTTTGATGCATAAAACGCTAGAATACACTAAAATAACCCATTTTTGACATATTTCAGTTCCTTACACAAATAGTGTGTTTTGCCTGCATTTCTGAGTTTTGGTTCATAAAACGCTAGAATACACCAAAATAACCTTTTTTTGACATATTTCACTTCCTTTGACAAATAGTGTGTTTTGCCTGCAATTGTGAGTTTTGTTGCATAAAACGCTGAAATACACCAAAATAACCCCTTTTTGACATATATCACTTCCCTAGACAAATAGTATGTTTTGCCTGCAATTGTGAGTTTTGTTGCATAAAACGCTGGAATACACCAAAATAACCCTTTTTACATATATCACTTCCTTAGGCAAATAGTGTGTTTTGCTTGCAATTATGAGTTTTGTTGCATAAAACGCTAGAACACACCAAAATAACCCATTTTTGACATATTTCCGTTCCTTACACAAACAGTGTGTTTCCTTAGCATTTCTGTGTTTTGGTGGAAAAAGGCTAAAAACTGCTAAAATTCCACGTTTTTGTTAATTTTACTTTGGATTCTCTATACTAGCTTGTTTTCATCAATTTTATTGTTTTGAAGCAAAACAATATGAAATGACGAATAAGGAAAATTTTCAATCGAGATAGTTTTTTTTTCATAAAAAACCTTAAAACACATAAATAAGACGTTTTTAACAAATATAGTGTTTTGCCTGCATTTCTGAGTTTGATGCATAAAACGCTAGAATACACTAAAATAACCCATTTTTGACATATTTCAGTTCCTTAGACAAATAGTGTGTTTTGCCTGCATTTCTGAGTTTTGGTTCATAAAACGCTAGAATACACCAAAATAACCCTTTTGACATATTTCACTTCCTTTGACAAATAGTGTGTTTTGCCTGCAATTGTGAGTTTTGTTGCATAAAACGCTGAAATACACCAAAATAACCCCTTTTTGACATATATCAGTTACCTAGACAAATAGCATGTTTTGCCTGCAATTGTGAGTTTTGTTGCATAAAACGCTGGAATACACCAAAATAACCCTTTTTTTACATATATCACTTCCTTAGGCAAATAGTGTGTTTTGCTTGCAATTATGAGTTTTGTTGCATAAAACGCTAGAACACACCAAAATAACCCATTTTTGACATATTTCCGTTCCTTACACAAACAGTGTGTTTCCTTAGCATTTCTGTGTTTTGGTGGAAAAAGGCTAAAAACTGCTAAAATTCCACGTTTTTGTTAATTTTACTTTGGATTCTCTATACTAGCTTGTTTTCATCAATTTTATCGTTTTGAAGCAAAACAATGTGAAATGACGAATAAGGAAAATTTTCAATCGAGATAGTTTTTTTTCATAAAAACCTTAAAACACATAAATAAGACGTTTTTAACAAATATAGTGTTTTGCCTGCATTTCTGAGTTTGATGCATAAAACGCTAGAATACACTAAAATAACCCATTTTTGACATATTTCAGTTCCTTAGACAAATAGTGTGTTTTGCCTGCATTTCTGAGTTTTGGTTCATAAAACGCTAGAATACACCAAAATAACCCTTTTTGACATATTTCACTTCCTTTGACAAATAGTGTGTTTTGCCTGCAATTGTGAGTTTTGTTGCATAAAACGCTGAAATACACCAAAATAACCCCTTTTTGACATATATCACTTCCTTAGACAAATAGTGTGTTTTGCCTGCAATTGTGAGTTTTGTTGCATAAAACGCTGGAATACACCAAAATAACCCTTTTTACCTATATTACTTCCTTAGGAAAATTGTGTGTTTTGCTTGCAATTATGAGTTTTGTTGCATAAAACGCTAGAACACACCAAAATAACCCATTTTTGACATATTTCCGTTCCTTACAAAACAGTGTGTTTCCTTAGCATTTCTGTGTTTTGGTGGAAAAAGGCTAAAAACTGCTAAAATTCCACGTTTTTGTTAATTTTACTTTGGATTCTCTATACTAGCTTGTTTTCATCAATTTTATCGTTTTGAAGCAAAACAATGTGAAATGACGAATAAGGAAAATTTTCAATCGAGATAGTTTTTTTTTCATAAAAAAACTTAAAACACATAAATAAGACGTTTTTAACAAATATAGTGTTTTGCCTGCATTTCTGAGTTTGATGCATAAAACGCTAGAATACACTAAAATAACCCATTTTTGACATATTTCAGTTCCTTACACAAATAGTGTGTTTTGCCTGCATTTCTGAGTTTTGGTTCATAAAACGCTAGAATACACCAAAATAACCCCTTTTGACATATTTCACTTCCTTTGACAAATAGTGTGTTTTGCCTGCAATTGTGAGTTTTGTTGCATAAAACGCTGAAATACACCAAAATAACCCCTCTTTGACATATATCACTTCCCTAGACAAATAGTATGTTTTGCCTGCAATTGTGAGTTTTGTTGCATAAAACGCTGGAATACACCAAAATAACCCTTTTTACCTATATCACTTCCTTAGGCAAATAGTGTGATTTGCTTGCAATTATGAGTTTTGTTGCATAAAACGCTAGAACACACCAAAATAACCCATTTTTGACATATTTCCTTTCCTTACACAAACAGTGTGTTTCCTTAGCATTTTTGTGTTTTGGTGGAAAAAGGCTAAAAACTGCTAAAATTCCACGTTTTTGTTAATTTTAATTTGGATTCTCTATACTAGCTTGTTTTCATCAATTTTATCGTTTTGAAACAAAACAGTGTGAAATGACGAATAAGGAAAATTTTCAATCGAGATAGTTTTTTTACATAAAAACCTTAAAAACACATAAATAAGACGTTTTAACAAATATAGTGTTTTGCCTGCATTTCTGAGTTTGATGCATAAAACGCTAGAATACACTAAAATAACCCATTTTTGACATATTTCAGTTCCTTACACAAATAGTGTGTTTTGCCTGCATTTCTGAGTTTTGGTTCATAAAACGCTAGAATACACCAAAATAACCCCATTTTGACATATTTCACTTCCTTTGACAAATAGTGTGTTTTGCCTGCAATTGTGAGTTTGTTGCATAAAACGCTGAATACACCAAAATAACCCCTTTTTGACATATATCACTTCCTTAGACAAATAGTGTGTTTTGCCTGCAATTTGAGTTTTGTTGCATAAAACGCTGGAATACACCAAAATAACCCTTTTTACCTATATCACTTCCTTAGGAAAATAGTGTGTTTTGCTTGCAATTATGAGTTTTGTTGCATAAAACGCTAGAACACACCAAAATCACCCATTTTTGACATATTTCCGTTCCTTACAAAAACAGTGTGTTTCCTTAGCATATCTGTGTTTATGTGGAAAAAGGCTAAAAACTGCTAAAATTCCACGTTTTTGTTAATTTTACTTTGGATTCTCTATACTAGCTTGTTTTCATCAATTTTATCGTTTTGAAACAAAACAATATGAAATGACGAATAAGGAAAATTTTCAATCGAGATAGTTTTTTTTCATAAAAAAAACTTAAAAACACATAAATAAGACGTTTTTAAGAAATATAGTGTTTTGCCTGCATTTCTGAGTTTGATGCATAAAACGCTAGAATACACTAAAATAACCCATTTTTGACATATTTCAGTTCCTTACACAAATAGTGTGTTTTGCCTGCATTTCTGAGTTTTGGTTCATAAAACGCTAGAATACACCAAAATAACCTTTTTTTGACATATTTCACTTCCTTTGACAAATAGTGTGTTTTGCCTGCAATTGTGAGTTTTGTTGCATAAAACGCTGAAATACACCAAAATAACCCCTTTTTGACATATATCACTTCCTTAGACAAATAGTGTGTTTTGCCTGCAATTGTGAGTTTTGTTGCATAAAACGCTGGAATACACCAAAATAACCCCTTTTTTACCTATATCACTTCCTTAGGCAAATAGTGTGTTTTGCTTGCAATTATGAGTTTTGTTGCATAAAACGCTAGAACACACCAAAATCACCCATTTTTGACATATTTCCGTTCCTTACAAAAACAGTGTGTTTCCTTAGCATTTCTGTGTTTTGGTGGAAAAAGGCTAAAAACTGCTAAAATTCCACGTTTTTGTTAATTTTACTTTGGATTCTCTATACTAGCTTGTTTTCATCAATTTTATCGTTTTGAAACAAAACAATATGAAATGACGAATAAGCAAAATTTTCAATCGAGATAGTTTTTTTTTTCATAAAAAACTTATAAACACATAAATAAGACGTTTTTAAGAAATATAGTGTTTTGCCTGCATTTCTGAGTTTGATGCATAAAACGCTAGAATACACTGAAAAAAACCCATTTTTGACATATTTCAGTTCCTTACACAAATAGTGTGTTTTGCCTGCATTTCTGAGTTTTGGTTCATAAAACGCTAGAATACACCAAAATAACCCTTTTTGACATATTTCACTTCCTTTGACAAATAGTGTGTTTTCCTGCAATTCTGAGTTTTGTTGCATAAAACTGCAATTTTGAGTTTTGTTGCATAAAACGCTGAATACACCAAAATAACCCTTTTGACATATTTCACTTCCTTAGACAAATAGTGTGTTTTGCCTGCATTTGTAAGTTTTGTTTCATAAAACGCTGGAATACACCAAAATAACCCCTTTTTACATATATCACTTCCTTAGGCAAATAGTGTGTTTTGCTTGCAATTATGAGTTTTGTTGCATAAAACGCTAGAACACACCAAAATAACCCATTTTTGACATATTTCCGTTCCTTACACAAACAGTGTGTTTCCTTAGCATTTCTGTGTTTTGGTGGAAAAAGGCTAAAAACTGCTAAAATTCCACGTTTTTGTTAATTTTACTTTGGATTCTCTATACTAGCTTGTTTTCATCAATTTTATCGTTTTGAAACAAAACAATATGAAATGACGAATAAGCAAAATTTTCAATCGAGATAGTTTTTTTTCATAAAAAACCTTAAAAACACATAAATAAGACGTTTTTAACAAATATAGTGTTTTGCCTGCATTTCTGAGTTTGATGCATAAAACGCTAGAATACACTAAAATAACCCATTTTTGACATATTTCAGTTCCTTACACAAATAGTGTGTTTTGCCTGCATTTCTGAGTTTTGGTTCATAAAACGCTAGAATACACCAAAATAACCCTTTTTGACATATTTCACTTCCTTTGACAAATAGTGTGTTTTGCCTGCAATCTGAGTTTTGTTGCATAAAACGCTGAAATACACCAAAATAAGATTTTTGACATCACTTCCTTAGACAAATAGTGTGTTTTGCCTGCAATTGTGAGTTTTGTTGCATAAAACGATGGAATACACCAAAATAACCCTTTTTACATATATCACTTCCTTAGGCAAATAGTGTGATTTGCTTGCAATTATGAGTTTTGTTGCATAAAACGCTAGAACACACCAAAAAACCCATTTTTGACATATTTCGTTCCTTACACAAACAGTGTGTTTCCTTAGCATTTTCTGTGTTTTGGTGGAAAAAGGCTAAAAACTGCTAAAATTCCACGTTTTTGTTAATTTTAATTTGGATTCTCTATACTAGCTTGTTTTCATCAATTTTATCGTTTTGAAACAAAACACTGTGAAATGACGAATAAGGAAAATTTTCAATCGAGTTTTTTTTTCATAAAAAATAAAAATACATAAATAAGACGTTTTAACAAATATAGTGTTTTGCCTGCATTTATGAGTTTGATCAATAAAACGCTATAATACACTAAAATAACCCATTTTTGACATATTTCAGATCCCTAAACAAATAGTGTTTTTTAACTGCATTTCTGAGTTTTGGTTCATAAAACACTAGAATACACCAAAATAACCCTTTTTGACATATTTCACTTCCTTTGACAAATAGTGTGTTTTGCCTGCAATTTGAGTTTGTTGCATAAAACGCTGAAATACACCAAAATAACCCCTTTTTGACATATATCACTTCCTTAGACAAATAGTGTGTTTTGCCTGCAATTTGAGTTTTGTTGCATAAAACGCTGGAATACACCAAAATAACCCCTTTTTTACCTATATCACTTCCTTAGGAAAATAGTGTGTTTTGCTTGCAATTATGAGTTTTGTTGCATAAAACGCTAGAACACACCAAAATAACCCATTTTTGACATATTTCCGTTCCTTACACAGTGTGTTTCCTTAGCATTTCTGTGTTTTGGTGGAAAAAGGCTAAAAACTGCTAATTTGTTAATTTTACTTTGGATTCTCTATACTAGCTTGTTTTCATCAATTTTATCGTTTTGAAACAAAACAATATGAAATGACGAATAAGGAAAATTTTCAATCGAGATAGTTTTTTTCATAAAAAACCTTAAAAACACATAAATAAGACGTTTTTAACAAATATAGTGTTTTGCCTGCATTTCTGAGTTTGATGCATAAAACGCTAGAATACACTAAAATAACCCATTTTTGACATATTTCAGTTCCTTAGACAAATAGTGTGTTTTGCCTGCATTTCTGAGTTTTGGTTCATAAAACGCTAGAATACACCAAAATAACCCTTTTTGACATATTTCACTTCCTTTGACAAATAGTGTGTTTTTCCTGCAATTGTGAGATTTGTTGCATAAAACGCTGGAATACACCAAAATAACCCCTTTTGACATATATCACTTCCTTAGACAAATAGTGTGTTTTGCCTGCAATTGTGAGTTTTGTTGCATAAAACGCTGGAATACACCAAAATAACCCCTTTTTTACCTATATCACTTCCTTAGGAAAATAGTGTGTTTTACTTGCAATTATGAGTTTTCTTGCATAAAATGCTAGAACACACCAAAATCACCCATTTTTTACATATTTCCGTTCCTTACAAAAACAGTGTGTTTCCTTAGCATTTCTATGTTTTGGTGGAAAAAGGCTAAAAACTGCTAAAATTACACGTTTTTGTTAATTTTACTTTGGATTCTCTATACTAGCTTGTTTTCATCAATTTTATCGTTTTGAAGCAAAACAATGTGAAATGAAGAATAAGGAAAATTTTCAATCAAGATAGTTTTTTTTCATAAAAAACCTTAAAAACACATAAATAAAACGTTTTTAACAAATAAAATGTTTTGCTTCTATTTTTGAGTTTGATGCATAAAACGCTAGAATACACTAAAATAAACCATTTTTGAAACATTTCAGTTCCCTAAAACAAATAGTGTGTTTTGCCTGTATTTCTGACTTTTGGTTCATAAAACACTAGAATACACCAAAATAACGCCTCTTTGACATATTTCACTTCCCTATGACAAATAGTGTGTTTTGCCTGAAATTGTGAGTTTTCTTGCATAAAACGATGGAATACACCAAAATAACCCCTTTTTTACATATATTACTTCCTTAGGCAAATAGTGTGTTTTGCTTGCAATTGTGAGTTTTTTGCGTAAAACGCTAGAACACACAAAAATAACCCATTTTTTGACATATTTTTGTTCCTTACACAAACAGTGTGTTTCCTTAGCATTTCTGTGTTTTGGTGGAAAAAGGCTAAAAACTGCTAAAATTCCACGATTTGGTAATTTTACTTTGGATTCTCTATACTAGCTTGTTTTCATCAATTTTATCGTTTTGAAACAAAACAATGTGAAATGACGAATAAGGAAAATTTTCAATCGAGATAGTTTTTTTTCATAAAAAACCTTAAAAACACATAAATAAGACGTTTTTAACAAATATAGTGTTTTGCCTGCATTTCTGAGTTTGATGCATAAAACGCTAGAATACACTAAAATAACCCATTTTTGACATATTTCAGTTCCTTAAACAAATAGTGTGTTTTGCCTGCATTTCTGAGTTTTGGTTCATAAAACGCTAGAATACACCAAAATAACCTTTTTTTGACATATTTCACTTCCTTTGACAAATAGTGTGTTTTGCCTGCAATTGTGAGTTTTGTTGCATAAAACGCTGAAATACACCAAAATAACCCATTTTTGACATATATCACTTCCTTAGACAAATAGTATGTTTTGTCTGCAATTGTGAGTTTTGTTGCATATAACGCTGGAATACACCAAAATAACCCCTTTTTTTACCTATATCACTTCCTTAGGAAAATAGTGTGTTTTGCTTGCAATTATGAGTTTTGTTGCATAAAACGCTAGAACACACCAAAATAACCCATTTTTGACATATTTCCTTTCCTTACACAAACAGTGTGTTTCCTTAGCATTTCTGTGTTTTGGTGGAAAAAGGCTAAAAACTGCTAAAATTCCACGTTTTGTTAATTTTACTTTGGATTCTCTATACTAGCTTGTTTTCATCAATTTTATCGTTTTGAAACAAAACAATGTGAAATGACGAATAAGGAAAATTTTCAATCGAGATAGTTTTTTTTCATAAAAAACTTAAAACACATAAAAAAGACGTTTTAACAAATATAGTGTTTTGCCTGCATTTCTGAGTTTGATGCATAAAACGCTAGAATACACTAAAATAACCCATTTTTGACATATTTCAGTTCCTTACACAAATAGTGTGTTTTGCCTTCATTTCTGAGTTTTGGTACATAAAACGCTTAAATACACACAAAATAACCCTTTTGACATATTTCACTTCCTTTGACAAATAGTGTGTTTTCCTGCAATTTTGAGTTTTGTTGCATAAAACGCTGAATACACCAAAATAACCTTTTTTTGACATATTTCACTTCCTTAGACAAATAGTGTGTTTTGCCTGCAATTCTGAGTTTTGTTGCATAAAACGCTGGAATACACCAAAATAACCCTTTTTACATATATCACTTCCTTAGGCAAATAGTGTGTTTTGCTTGCAATTATGAGTTTTGTTGCATAAAACGCTAGAACACACCAAAATAACCCATTTTTGACATATTTCCGTTCCTTACAAAAACAGTGTGTTTCCTTAGCATTTCTGTGTTTTGGTGGAAAAAGGCTAAAAACTGCTAAAATTCCACGTTTTTGTTAATTTTACTTTGGATTCTCTATACTAGCTTGTTTTCATCAATTTTATCGTTTTGAATCAAAACAATGTGAAATGACGAATAAGGAAAATTTTCAATCGAGATAGTTTTTTTTTTCATAAAAAACTTAAAAACACATAAATAAGACGTTTTTAACAAATATAGTGTTTTGCCTGCATTTCTGAGTTTGATGCATAAAACGCTAGAATACACTAAAATAACCCATTTTTGACATATTTCAGTTCCTTACACAAATAGTGTGTTTTGCCTGCATTTCTGAGTTTTGGTTCATAAAACGCTAGAATACACCAAAATATACCCTTATTGACATATTTTACTTCCTTTGAC
Source organism: Portunus trituberculatus (assembly GCF_017591435.1). Classification (NCBI taxonomy): domain Eukaryota; kingdom Metazoa; phylum Arthropoda; class Malacostraca; order Decapoda; family Portunidae; genus Portunus; species Portunus trituberculatus. The sequence continues at coordinate 14,642,329 of NC_059300.1, forward strand.
AAATAGAGTGTTTTGCCTGCAATTGTTAGTTTTGTTGCATAAAACGCTGAGATTCACCAAAATAACCTATTTTTGTCATATAACACTTCCCTAGACAAGTCGTGTGTTTTGCCTGAAATTGTGAGTTTTGTTGCATAAAACGATGGAATACACTAAAATACCCCTTTTTTACATATATCACTTCCTTAGACAAATAGTGTGATTTGCTTGCAATTATGAGTTTTGTTGCATAAAACGCTAGAACACACCAAAATAACCCATTTTTGACATATTTCCTTTCCTTACACAAACAGTGTGTTTCCTTAGCATTTCTATGTTTTGGTGGAAAAAGGCTAAAAACTGCTAAAATTCCACGTTTTTGTTAATTTTACTTTGGATTCTCTATACTAGCTTGTTTTCATCAATTTTATCGTTTTGAAACAAAACAATATGAAATGACGAATAAGCAAAATTTTCAATCGAGATAGTTTTTTTCATAAAAAATAAAAACACATAAATAAGACGTTTTTAACAAATATAGTGTTTTGCCTGCATTTCTGAGTTTGATGCATAAAACGCTAGAATACACTAAAATAACCCATTTTTGACATATTTCAGTTCCTTACACAAATAGTGTGTTTTGCCTGCATTTCTGAGTTTTGGTTCATAAAACGCTAGAATACACCAAAATAACCCCTTTTGACATATTTCACTTCCTTTGACAAATAGTGTGTTTTCCCTGCAATTGTGAGTTTTGTTGCATAAAACGCTGAAATACACCAAAATAACCCCTTTTTGACATATATCACTTCCCTAGACAAATCGTGTGTTTTGCCTGCAATTGTGAGTTTTGTTGCATAAAACGCTGGAATACACCAAAATAACCCCTTTTTTACCTATATCACTTCCTTAGGCAAATAGTGTGTTTTGCTTGCAATTATGAGTTTTGTTGCATAAAACGCTAGAACACACCAAAATAACCCATTTTTGACATATTTCCGTTCCTTACAAAAACAGTGTGTTTCCTTAGCATTTCTGTGTTTTGGTGGAAAAAGGCTAAAAACTGCTAAAATTCCACGTTTTTGTTAATTTTACTTTGGATTCTCTATACTAGCTTGTTTTCATCAATTTTATCGTTTTGAAACAAAACAATGTGAAATGACGAATAAGGAAAATTTTCAATCGAGATAGTTTTTTTTTTCATAAAAAACCTTAAAAACACATAAATAAGACGTTTTAACAAATATAGTGTTTTGCCTGCATTTCTGAGTTTGATGCATAAAACGCTAGAATACACTAAAATAACCCATTTTTGACATATTTCAGTTCCTTACACAAATAGTGTGTTTTGCCTGCATTTCTGAGTTTTGGTTCATAAAACGCTAGAATACACCAAAATAACCCTTTTGACATATTTCACTTCCTTTGACAAATAGTGTGTTTTCCTGCAATTTTGAGTTTTGTTGCATAAAACGCTGAAATACACCAAAATAACCCCTTATTGACATATATCACTTCCTTAGACAAATAGTGTGTTTTGCCTGCAATTGTGAGTTTTGTTGCATAAAACGCTAGAAAACACCAAAATAATCACTTCCTTAGGCAAATAGTGTGTTTTGCTTGCAATTATGAGTTTTGCAATTTGAGTTTTGTTGCATAAAACGCTAGAACACACCAAAATAACCCATTTTTGACATATTTCCGTTCCTTACACAGTGTGTTTCCTTAGCATTTCTGTGTTTTGGTGGAAAAAGGCTAAAAACTGCTAAAATTCCACGTTTTTGTTAATTTTACTTTGGATTCTCTATACTAGCTTGTTTTCATCAATTTTATCGTTTTGAAGCAAAACAATGTGAAATGACGAATAAGGAAAATTTTCAATCGAGATAGTTTTTTTTCATAAAAAACCTTAAAACACATAAAAAGACGTTTTAACAAATATAGTGTTTTGCCTGCATTTCTGAGTTTGATGCATAAAACGCTAGAATACACTGAAAATAACCCATTTTTGACATATTTCAGTTCCTTACACAAATAGTGTGTTTTGCCTGCATTTCTGAGTTTTGGTTCATAAAACGCTAGAATACACCAAAATAACCCCTTTTTGACATATTTCACTTCCTTTGACAAATAGTGTGTTTTTCCTGCAATTTTGAGATTTGTTGCATAAAACGCTGAAATACACCAAAATAACCCCTTTTTGACATATATCACTTCCCTAGACAAATAGTATGTTTTGCCTGCAATTGTGAGTTTTGTTGCATAAAACGCTAGAATACACCAAAATAACCCCTTTTTTACGTATATCATTTCCTTAGACAAATAATGTGTTTTGCTTGCAATTATGAGTTTTGTTGCATATAACGCTAGAACAAATTAACCCATTTTTGACATATTTCCGTTCCTTACAAAAACAGTGTGTTTCCTTAGCATTTCTGTGTTTTGGTGGAAAAAGGCTAAAAACTGCTAAAATTCCACGTTTTTGTTAATTTTACTTTGGATTCTCTATACTAGCTTGTTTTCATCAATTTTATCGTTTTGAAACAAAACAATATGAAATGACGAATAAGCAAAATTTTCAATCGAGATAGTTTTTTTTCATAAAAACCTTAAAAACACATAAAAAAGACGTTTTTAAGAAATATAGTGTTTTGCCTGCATTTCTGAGTTTGATGCATAAAACGCTAGAATACACTAAAATAACCCATTTTTGACATATTTCAGTTCCTTACACAAATAGTGTGTTTTGCCTGCATTTCTGAGTTTTGGTTCATAAAACGCTAGAATACACCAAAATAACCCCATTTAGACATATTTCACTTCCTTTGACAAATAGTGTGTTTTTCCTGCAATTTGAGTTTTGTTGCATAAAACGCTGAAATACACCAAAATAACCCCTTTTTGACATATATCACTTCCTTAGACAAATAGTGTGTTTTGCCTGCAATTGTGAGTTTTGTTGCATAAAACGCTGGAATACACCAAAATAACCCCTTTTTTACCTATATCACTTCCTTAGGAGAATAGTGTGTTTTGCTTGCAATTATGAGTTTTGTTGCATAAAACGCTAGAACACACCAAAATAACCCATTTTTGACATATTTCCGTTCCTTACACAAACAGTGTGTTTCCTTAGCATTTATGTGTTTTAGTGGAAAAAGGCTAAAAACTGCTAAAATTACACGTTTTGTTAATTTTACTTTGGATTCTCTATGCTAGCTTGTTTTCATCAATTTTATCGTTTTGAAACAAAACAATATGAAATGACGAATAAGCAAAATTTTCAATCGAGATAGTTTTTTTTCATAAAAAACTTAAAAACATAAAAAAAACGTTTTAAAAAATATAGGGTTTTGCCTGCATTTCTGAGTTTGATGCATAAAACGCTAGAATACACTGAAAAAAACCCATTTTTGACATATTTCAGTTCCTTACACAAATAGTGTGTTTTGCCTGCATTTCTGAGTTTTGGTTCATAAAACGCTAGAATACACCAAAATAACCCTTTTTGACATATTTCACTTCCTTTGACAAATAGTGTGTTTTGCCTGCAATTGTGAGATTTGTTGCATAAAACGCTGAAATACACCAAAATAACCCCTTATTGACATATATCACTTCCCTAGACAAATCGTGTGTTTTGCCTGCAATTGTGGGTTTTGTTGCATAAAACGCTGGAATACACCAAAATAACCCCTTTTTTACCTATATCACTTCCTTAGGAAAATAGTGTGTTTTGCTTGCAATTATGAGTTTTGTTGCATAAAACGCTAGAACACACCAAAATCACCCATTTTTGACATATTTCCGTTCCTTACAAAAACAGTGTGTTTCCTTAGCATTTCTGTGTTTTGGTGGAAAAAGGCTAAAAACTGCTAAAATTCCACGTTTTTGTTAATTTTACTTTGGATTCTCTATACTAGCTTGTTTTCATCAATTTTATCGTTTTGAAACAAAACAATATGAAATGACGAATAAGCAAAATTTTCAATCGAGATAGTTTTTTTTTCATAAAAAAAACTTAAAAACACATAAAAAGACGTTTTTAAGAAATATAGTCTTTTGCCTGCATTTCTGAGTTTGATGCATAAAACGCTAGAATACACTGAAAAAAACCCATTTTTGACATATTTCAGTTCCTTACACAAATAGTGTGTTTTGCCTGCATTTCTGAGTTTTGGTTCATAAAACGCTAGAATACACCAAAATAACCCCTTTTTGACATATTTCACTTCCTTTGACAAATAGTGTGTTTTTCCTGCAATTTGAGTTTTGTTGCATAAAACGCTGAAATACACCAAAATAACCCCTTTTTGACATATATCACTTCCTTAGACAAATAGTGTGTTTTGCCTGCAATTGTGAGTTTTGTTGCATAAAACGCTGGAATACACCAAAATAACCCCTTTTTTACCTATATCACTTCCTTAGGAAAATAGTGTGTTTTGCTTGCAATTATGAGTTTTGTTGCATAAAACGCTAGAACACACCAAAATCACCCATTTTGACATATTTCCGTTCTTTACACAGTGTGTTTCCTTAGCATTTCTGTGTTTTGGTGGAAAAAGGCTAAAAACTGCTAAAATTCCACGTTTTTGTTAATTTTACTTTGGATTCTCTATACTAGCTTGTTTTCATCAATTTTATCGTTTTGAAACAAAACAATATGAAATGACGAATAAGCAAAATTTTCAATCGAGATAGTTTTTTTTTCATAAAAACCTTAAAAACACATAAAAAAGACGTTTTTAAGAAATATAGTCTTTTGCCTGCATTTCTGAGTTTGATGCATAAAACGCTAGAATACACTGAAAAAAACCCATTTTTGACATATTTCAGTTCCTTACACAAATAGTGTGTTTTGCCTGCATTTCTGAGTTTTGGTTCATAAAACGCTAGAATACACCAAAATAACCCCTTTTTGACATATTTCACTTCCTTTGACAAATAGTGTGTTTTTCCTGCAATTGTGAGATTTGTTGCATAAAACGCTGAAATACACCAAAATAACCCCTTTTTGACATATATCACTTCCCTAGACAAATCGTGTGTTTTGCCTGCAATTGTGGGTTTTGTTGCATAAAACGCTGGAATACACCAAAATAACCCTTTTTTTACCTATATCACTTCCTTAGGAAAATAGTGTGTTTTGCTTGCAATTATGAGTTTTGTTGCATAAAACGCTAGAACACACCAAAATCACCCATTTTTGACATATTTCCGTTCCTTACAAAAACAGTGTGTTTCCTTAGCAGCTTGTTGATTGTGTTTTGACAAAGGACAATAGTTTTGAGAAAAAGGCTAAAACTGCTAAAATTCCACGCTTTATTTTAAAAGAAATATTAAAAGAAAAGTTAAAATAAATTTTGTTAATTTTACTTTGGATTCTCTATACTAGCTTGTTTTCATCAATTTTATCGTTTTGAAAAACAAAAGATATGATTTATCTTATTATTCCTTTTAAGCACTGAATAGGTAAGGCAATTTCACTTAAAGAAAAGTATTTATTTATGGTTATTTATTTTTTGCAAGGAAGCTTACTAGTAATTTGAGTAAATACTAAGTTTCAGCAGGTCTACTGTTAAGGTCACTTGAGATTTAGATCATGGAACCTAACCACTTTAAGGAATAAATTTCAGTAAAGTGTTCCTGTTTTAAGTTTGGAAGCAACAACATTGAAAGTTTTGTACTAGTGATTAATATATTAAAGTGCCAGCCATTTCCTGCATTTTTTTTTTTTTTTTTTTGTGAAGTGGATGCATTTATTGCACACACTAATTATGATGCAGTGTCTACCTCTGACAAATAATATTACTCCAACCACACATCTGAGTTACGTATGTTATGTGAAAACACGTTCTTTATAAATTATTTGTATTTGCAATTCATTAGCAATAAGATTATATTATTCTTTCCAGATGGTGGACCTCCTGCCAACCCTCCTCTCTCCCAGCACAATGAGTTAATCTTTGAGATTTTGGACCCTAAGAATGTCTCTATTCATGGGTGTACCAATAAGGCAAGCATCATTGAATGCACCTTCCTTAACAAAGGATAAGCCACTTGTAGATATAGCAATATTAGGCCATAATGTTGTCTCAAATGTCTGCAATCCAAAATACTCGTTTCCATTTAGTTTACAACTTAGAGTTAAACACAATGGTAAATTTGTAATCTAGTGTTGAGAAAAATTTTTTTTTTTTTTCTTTAACCAAACAGCTAAAACAGTAATAAGAAAAGAAAAAAAAAAAACTAATAAAGTTAACTTAATTCCTATCCCTTCTCCCCCCTCATAAATATGGTGTTGTAGTGGGTGAATGTGTTAATGATAACAAGTCTTAGGGATTTACAGTTTCTTAGACATGGGCTTCCTTCAAACAGAATAGGATTTAAGTCAAACACATTGTACCCTTAGGTAGATTTACTGGTTTCTGTTACTTTTGTCCTTAGCAATAAAACCAAAAACATTATCAGCTTAGTTTCTGAAGTTAGAACTAATGATGCCACCAGTGTGCAGGTAGCAGATGATGCTGGGGAAGTGGCAGAGGCAGCCCAACAGAGAGAAGTGATGACCGAGGCAGTGGGTGTTGAGGAGGAGGCACCTGCCACACCACTTGCAGCACCAACAGGGGCCAGACTTGCCTGGTACATCACTGGTGTTTGTGGATGAGGAGGAGATCATCCACCTGCAGAAGAAAAGGAAGCTTGAGCTTGCACTCCTTTAAGAATCTATAATGGCTCAGGAAAGGAAGCAAGAAGCAGAACAGGCTAAGTACATGTACTACACACAAAAACTAGAGTACCAGAAACAAACAAATAAAAAATAGTAATAAAGATATAAATAATGTACTATTTGTTTTTGTTTGTAACCAATCAACCAAATATTAGTGTTAACACAAAATTAACTGCAGTTTCTATATGCTCAACCTACAATCTACTTAATTCAGGTATGGGAGAGAGAGAGAGAGAGAGAGAGAGAGAGAGAGAGAGAGAGAGAGAGAGAGAGAGAGAGAGAGAGAGAAAAAAACTACTTACATGAGAATAACACCAATCTCAGCAGTCATGACACTGGTGTCTCATCACTCATCAATGCTGTAAAAGAAAGACATTGATTTACTGCTTGATGTTGTATCACATTATATATATATATATATATATATATATATATATATATATATATATATATATATATATATATATATATATATATATATATATATATATATATATATATATATATATATATATATATATATATATATATATATATATATATATATATATATATATATATAAAACTACAGAACAATTGATAATGTAGTCAATGCCACACTCATAAAAATCAGTGAAAAAATAATTAAGAAAGAATCATTTAAGTTAGTTGTGAAAGTGTGTTAATTATTTTCTTAGATGTTGCTGAGATACACATTCATCATAACCCATTTAAATATTGTAAGGCTGAACAGTGGTACTGTGTTATCTGTGAAGAACTATATCTTTTCAATAGTGGGTGACTGGCAAAGAGTGAGGCAAGGAAGATGAAATCACCAACATAACAGTGCACACACAACAAAATAAGACATATAAATATAAATAACAAAGTGACAAAGGGGAAAAAACTTAAGAATGCTACTATAATCAGCATTATGGGTTGTGTTACTTACTTGAAGTGAAGTACAACAAATTCATCCCTGTAAAGGATTACTTCATGGTGACTTTGAACTTTCTGTGCTATGAGTCGCTCCTCATTGCCTCCATCCTCGGCTGCAGCAAGATGTTCTTCTTCCTCAGGAAGAATGATGTTTCTTGCTTTGCAGATATTGTGCAGCAGTGCACAAACCTCTTCAATTTGGCAGACCTTGGATGGAGGACCAACTCGGATCTCACTGTGTAGCACGTGAAAATGTCGCTTCAGCTGCCCGATGCCTCTCAACAATGCTGCGGTTTTCTTGTAGGCCCTGAAATTAATATAGATTTCAATCTTACAATGCAGTACTTGAAATTGGTATGATGCATTAATTTAATTTCTGCAAATATTTAGATTGTCATGTATAAGGTTAAGTTAAGATTCATTGTATGATAATGATTTGTGACATGATAGCTTAAACATTATGAAACATAAAAAAAAATCTCTAGTATAACATTGGTTAGGTTAATATATTCACATGAAAACTTAGAATAAAAAGAAGAAACTCTTAAATATTTGGAAATTTTCATGAAATTTACTTGTTGTATTGGTGATTCAACCAACACACTTTACATAATTATAGACCTCTGCAGGGTCTACATTTTACTTTATGGAGCATTTCTAGCCCCATTTTACCTTATCAGATATTAATGATACGTATACTTTTTGGGGGATCCAAAGGGGGCAAAGCTCCCCAGGTAGGAGGTTACACAATGTTAAATTACTTTACCTTATCAGTTGTTCTGGTCAAGTTTCAAAATGTTAAGTTAGTCCTTAATGGGGGATGATGTCAACCCAATGAGGAGGTTACAAAATGTTAGGTTAGGTTACTTCATCTTATGGAGAAATCCAGTAAGGTTGGAGGGAGGGTCAAGATTGTGTGAAACTGCAATAATATTTCAAAAATACCTAATTCATTAATTTAGCACTTTATATTAGCTTATATGAAAAAGTGTAACTATGGGAGGTAAATAATTAGTTTTGGGATAATTAGATAACTTTTTATCTAAATTTTACTACTCAGTAGCTTACCTGTTATAAGAAGACTGTGCTCCAGGCTGTGGTCTGAGGTATGGAGTCAGTAGCCACTTCTTGCTGGGATAGTCACTATCTCCCTGTAAGTGACACCCAGCTGGGACGATGCCGTTGTCAAATATCGTGCAGAGTCCACTTTGAACAAGTATTCTTGCATCGTGAACCGATCCCGGCCACTTTGCAACTACATCAATAATGTGGTATCAAGCATCAAACAAACTGCACGTTGATGCTGTAGTATCTCTTCCTGTTGACAAACTCTACCTTATACTCTCTAGGAGCCACAATCATTACATGCGTTCCATCAATGCCACCGATCACTTCAGGGAAGCCAGCAATCTGCAGAAACTCCTCCTTCCTCCACTGAGTTTCCAGTTGGATGACTAAAAATCTTATGAATTATGAGAGGATGGCATTGTATCACTGTATCACTGATGATCCTGCTGATGGTCTGTTGTGAGGGCCCCAAGTCATCAGTGCTGCACTGCTGCATCTTTCCTATAGCGAGGTATCGCAGTGAAGATAACTTGCATCTTGGGGAGAGAGGCCTTGTTTCTTGCAGTTGGTCTCTTCAGCCTTTCCCGCACCAATTTGTCACGAAAATGATACCAGCAGGATCCTGCCAATACCTCTTCACCACCTCACGGTCATCTAGCTCATTCAGGACGTCCTTCCTCTCACGAAACGACCGTCTCTCTCGCAGGTGGTGCCTTGCGGTTCCTCTCGGGCGGCCATGTTTACTTTTAGGATGAAATCTTAGGAGCGTGTCTTACTGCTAAAACACCTCGGGAGGTGTTTTAGCAGTAAGACGCATCTTTAGGGCTTAGGATGTCGTCTTAAGAATTTAAGACTCGAATTCCGCCATTTTTGTGATTTAGGGCGACTTCTTACCGTTAGGACGTCATCTTAGTGTTTATAAGTACGGCCCGTCACACGGTGGATTCTAACGGTCGTGTAGAGCTTGGTGGTTCCCTTTACCACTTTCCCTCTCCGGCAAGGGGTGGTGTACACCGGCAATGTCTGCAGACAACCGGCAGCGGAGGAAGGTTGAGGGGAAACATTACATCCACCAGTAACTCCATTAAAACTCCCACCAATTAATCTAACTTTTCCAAATACAAAAACATACACAAACAAAACACAGCACACTGACAGTTTTCATGCACCCTCTGCTCTGCAGACTGCGCCCTGAGTTGCTGGGGAGGTGTGGATTCTAGCGGTCGTGTAGAGCATGGTAGCTCCCGTTACCACTTTCCCTCCCCGGCAAGGGGTTGGTGTACACCGGCAATGTCTGCAGACAACCGGCAGCAGGAAACTAATAATATATATATATATATATATATATATATATATATATATATATATATATATATATATATATATATATATATATATATATATATATATATATATATATATATATATATATATATATATATATATATATATATATATTTATATATAAAAGGAAAAAAATTACCCTTATCAGTTTGATAAAGAGCCACAGATTATTAATTATTGATTATGAATTATTGACTAAAGTAAGCCGCAAGGGTGAGCAAAAATTAAAAAATTACTTAGCAAGACGGTTTGCCCGTCATCTTTACACTCCCACTTTATTTCCTTTCCCACTATTGCCCTCAACACTTCCCTTCCCACCAACTTTTACTCTTCATAGTTTCACCCATCTTTTCTATCCCCCCCTTTCAACGCTCAACGCTCAACAACCCCTTATACCACTCATGCTTAAGCACAATGGACTTCCCGATATAAGGATTCCAACACAAGCTTTCGGAAACTTATACTCCCACACACAAAAATCGCCGAGAAGCCACCAGCCATCTCACAGGACGACGTTCTACCTTGCCACGAAGGCCCAGCGGAAGAGGTTCCGACCGTCGTTCATGAGGAGGAAGAAGAGGACGAGTTTATCGACGTAGAGGGCAGCGACTCCGACCAGCCACCTTCTCCTGTCGAGCCTCCACCAACAGACGAAGGCTGGACAACACAAAAGAAGAACTCTGCCCCCAAAACACCTGCTGCCGAAGATGAACCAACACCCCAGTCGAGCCAACAGATTGAGAAGACTGAAGAACCTCACACCATTAATTACCTACTGAGAAAGAACACTGCCACCAGACATGAAAACACACAGCACAAAATAACTTTTTCAGACATCATAAAAAAAGAAGGGATAAAAAGAGAATATGATAGACACAAAGAAGCCGACAGCCAACCAGAGCACAGTCGGCCAACTTGACTGCCGTGGAGGACTCGCTACGTAGACGTCCTCTCCACTCCTGACACCACCGACACTGCAAGACCTTGCCTCTCCTGCCCACCGGCTCAACGATGCTGCACCACCTCTACAGAAGAAGACCAGCTCACCAGCTCACCACGGCACATCATCATCTTGCGCCTGGGTCAAGCCCCAGCGACTTTACTCTCCAATTAAAGCTCCCTTCTTATCACCCACCTATTCTTCCCCTATCCCCATTTCCCCCCTCCGCCTTTTCTATCTACATTCGATTCGATTCGATTCGCTAGAGATGGAGTAGGACGGATCTCCGCTGCTGCTCCCGTGGCCGGGAGGATCGGGTTTCAGCCAATCAGCAGCCAGCCTGCCCCGCCTCACTTTGAGCCCCGCAGTCATCACTCTCCAGTGTGAGCTGGTACGGGGAAGGTCTCCGTGCTCCACTCACAGTCCGGGAGCGGAGCTTTCGGCCAGGCAGCTGCTGGCTGCAAACTTCTGTCACTCATCTTCCAGCCAGTTAGTGGCGTGCAGGGCATGCAGAAGGTGATGTGTTTGTACAGTATTGTGCATTGTTGTGTATAGAGTGTATACTTTGGCAATGTAGTGTTGTGTTTTTCTTCGCAGTGCCATCCCATTTAGCGACGTGCTGTGCGTGCAGAAGGTGATGTGTTTGTGCAGTGCAGTGTAGTGTTGCGTAAAAAGTGTATTCAGTGGCAGTGTAGTGTTGTGTTTGTGCAGTACCAGCCCAGTTAGCGACGTGCAGTGCTTGCTGTAAGGGGATGTGCTTGTGCAGTGTAGTGCAATGTTGTGTATAGAATGTATACAGTGGCAGTGTAGTGTTGTGTTTTTGCGCAGGCTGGTTTTTTTTTTTTCCGTTGTCGTTTTACAAAGTGAGAGTTCAGTGCAGTGTTTTTCTATGTCTATGTGGTGAACTACATGGGCCATGGTGTGGAGTGAAGTGTTTTTATTTTTTGTATGTGTGTGTTTTACTGGGTCCATGTGGTGAACGACATGAGCCAAGTGAAAATAAAGCACCCGCACCTCACGAATGTAGGGGTTAGGAGGGCTCTACTGGGCATCCTGTCACCAGCAGTGATGGTCATGAAAGCCATTCCAGTCAGTGATGGTATTGTGATCCTCACACACACACACACACAGACAGGGATGCTGACGCCATTTTTCAGATGACATCCCTGATCATATGGCTGCGGAAGGATTCACCCCAAGATAATGTCCCAGCGAACAATTATCTGCTTTGGTCTGGACGAACTAGTGTACAGGAACCCAGCTGAGACCATTGCCGAAGAGGTGGGACTCCGCCATGGTTGGGCCAAGGTGGACAGCGTGTACAAGTTTCCACGCTCCTCCACCGTCAAGATTATCTTCAAAGACGCTGACATGGCCAAGAGAACACTTCTGGAAGTGCTCAATCTCTTCCATATTCATATCCCGGGCTACCAGACAAGGCAAGAGGATTTCATCCTGCTTCTGACCTGCAACAAATGCAACGTGGTGGAGGAACACCCAACTAGCAGTTGCCCCCGGCCAGCAGGCTACGTGCGGTGCTCCGAGTGCAGTAGCGAGGAGCACTCCTACAAGAACTGCACTGCTACGGTTAAGAAATGCCTCAACTGTGGTGGAGACCACAGTGCCTGGCCATGCAGTGTCCCCGTCGTAAGGAGGCCCTCAAGAAGAAAGAGGAGGTTGCTAGACAGGCTCAGGTGCGGCCTGGTGTTTCCTTCGCTCAGGCTGCACAAGTGGCGCTGGCCCCTGCTCCATCTGGACCTGCTACACCTAACCTCTCCAAGTCCCTGTCTGGCCTATTATGTGTTTTTAACGCACAAATGGCCAACATGTATAACCCAGCCTGGCCGCGAATGGGCTCCCAGACGTAAAATTGCTTCCCCCACCACCCATACAGGCCCCAGAGGGAATCATGAAGGCTATCTCTGGAGCCTTTACACAACTCAGCCAACCCACGAAGACTGACGCCGCTGCCTATGCCTCAGGGTCTGCTGCCACTGCCGGTCTGGACGTCACCACCTCTGTGGCTTCTTCCTTTCCCTCCCCATCTAGCAGTGAAGATGAGGATAACTCGGACCGTGAAGAAGAGCATAACAGCATCCAATTTGGCTTTGTTGCAAAGCGCAAAAGAAGGCTTCCATGTTCTCGCAGCAAGTTCGACCAGAGCATACGCCTAAAAAGCTTGATCCTCAGCCATACCGGCCCAAGAGAAATAGGAAATATGGTCCTGGAATTCGTCAGGGAGAACCTGGCCTCACTGAATTCCTGGATTGTCTTCTCGAATGAGGACTACTAGAGAGTCAGGTGCCACCCCCATCAACTCATAGGAGACGTGCTTGTTGGCAAACTACCTTCTGCACGTGAGTAATGCCATGACTATGAGTAATCCAGCACAACATTCTTTCCTGGGGAAACCATAAGTTTGACTTGACTAACACTTATAGACATTACTACCCTGATGTTATCCTTATCAACAGCCATGGACTTAGTAATGAGACAAGACTCAAAATACCAGCAAAACTTTTGCAACACTCAAAATTACGGGGTAGCTATAGCCGTAAAAAGCCAACTGCGCCAGAAAGTCGAGGATGATTTCTTATCTGAGACTCTTGTAATAAAGACTGACACACCAGATGAACCTATCATTATTGCAACTAGCTGCCTCACCCCATGACGACCTTACTTACCTCACCCAGACTTCCTTCGTCTACTCCGAAGACAGACATCACTTTTCTTAGTTGGAGACTTAAACACACGACATTCTTATCTTGGATACACCACCACCAACCAGGTTGGTAAACACATTGTAGAATACTTTCAACGACAAACTGCATGCCACATTGGCCCTCATTTCCCCACTATTTTCAACCATAACACTTTGTCATCACCTGACTTCGTTCTAACTAACAGAGCCAATTTCCTAAACTACGCTCTCTTACCAGGACCCCTGATGACTAGCGACCATATACCTATCATACTGGACATTTCTACCTCCCCCTTTACTAATCCCCACTTTTAAATATCACAGGACAGACTGGGATGCTTTTAAAGGAGACATCGCCTTACGGATGACGGACCTTCCTGACATCGCTTACGGCTCCATGGAAGATATTGACAATGCTCTGGACACCTGGATGACTACAGTAAGGACTACTGCTGACAGACACATACCATAGGCGACATACAAATTTAGGTCTGCCCCTAGGCCTTCTCGGACTACACAGCTGCTTAGAATCCAGTTTCAGGCACTGTGAGACAGGGCAATGCTGAGAGGGTGGACCCACGATGATTTTAGGTGGTACAACCAGCTATAGGTTGCAATGCAGGACTCATGTCAGATAGAGGCCCGAGAGCATTGGGGAAGGAAGTTGGCCTGCCTAACTGCCAACAACCAGGACCCCAGAAAGTTTTGGTAAGAGCTCAAGTGTCTCTCAGGAAAAACTTCAGGACCAGTCAGTTTTTTTAATAGATGCCACAGGAGACAAAATATTCACTAACACTGACAGAGAACAACTATGTACTTCAATATGGGACTGCATTTACAGGGAAGACTACAACGATGACTTTGACAACAATGACTGAGTGCTGGATTACATGGCCACTGCTGTGCAAAGGACATATCCTTTCGACAATGATGAGCCTGCTCATCTTACTGGCACCTCGCCTCTGGACTGCGTTATTTCCGCCCAGGAGCTGGATGCCGCCGTCAAAGGCGGTAGGCCGACCTGCCCTGGGGGAAGTAAGATTAACAGAACTATACTCTTGTATCTTCCAAATTCTGCCTTTACCAGACTGTGGGCAATTTTCAACGCCGCACTCTCTGCAGGGAACTTTCCTAATGAATTCAAGCAAGCCGAGATGAGGATGATCCTGAAAGCTGGTAAAGTTCCCACTCATCTGGAGAACTACTGTCTCATCTCTCTGCTTGAGGTCCCTGGTAAGTTACTGGAAAGGATCATCACCTCGTGGCTACGCATCCACTTGGAGACTGGTAACCTTCTTTATCCAGCACAGTACGGTTTTAGGAGCGGTAGGGGCGCTGTGCATGCCATCGCACTGGCCACAGAGACCATGGCTCTCCACCAAGCCAATAGGTCCTGATGTAACTTGGTACTGCGGAACGTGAGTAAGGCGTTTTACCGAGTATGGCACTTAGGCCTGAAGTTCAAGATACTTCACCTGGGTCTGCCTGCCCCAGTCGAGCACCTGCTCTGTGACTTCCTTGATGAAAGGATAGTGAGGATGAGAGTTGGGGGTCACCTAGGCCCTCGCCCTCGCTACGGGAGTTTTGCACAGGAGTGTACTCTCCCCCACTCTTTACAGCATCTACACCAGCAACTGCCGTATCTCAGGCGCTGGTATTAACGTATTTTATGCTGATGACATTTCACAGGTTGTTTACCATCCAGGCCGCTCCAGTAGGATGGCGAACACCCACACCAGCAGAGAGGTTGCCCGAGTCAACGCCTTTGAGAAGGAATGGAGGATCAGGACCGACATGGCCAAGTTCACCGTTGTGCCCCTTGCCACCAAGACCCCCGCCCCACTGCTGGTAGATGGGGATGATGTAGGATTCAGTCCAAGGGGCTCACTCCTAGGACTGTCCATTTCTACAATGTGCTACACTACCTACGTCTCCCAATGCATGGCAAGAGCGAAATCAGCTCTTACCAGACTATATTGCTTCAGACACTTGGCCACTGGTCTTAAGCTCCATCTTATAAAGCTCTAGTTATTCCTATTCTCTCCTATCCTCCTGTTCCTCTGCATGCTCTCTCCCATACAGCTATTAGCAGATTGCAAAAAGTGCAGAACAGCATCCTGAGGTTCGCCTTCAGGACAGGGTGGGACAACTTCACCAGCTTGGCATCGCTCCATGAGGCCACATCCCTCCCAGCCCTCAAAGTCCACCTCCATGAGATGGCTGCCAAACTCTGGCAAAGAATGGATAACGAAGGTTGGGACCAGTACCGGGTGCTGAGGGCTCTGCATGAAGAAACTCTGCACCAGCAGCATGCCTGGTTCCCCAGAAGTCTCCAAAGACTTGAAGAAGAACCTCCAAAACCCAGATACAGATGAATGTAGACTATCCTTAAAAAAGAAAAACAGTACTTTTTTTTTATTCTCCTCCCCCCTTGTTCCAGTATATGTAAACCTGTATCTTTTGCACTCCCCCTCACAATTCTTCCTCTCCCCCCTTGTTCCAGTATATGTAAACTTGTATCTTTTGCACTCCCCCTCACAATTCTACTGTATTTCTGTAGTACTGCTTGATTATTCCTCATACAGATCACCACTATCAATCACTGGCATGCCTGCCCCATACCACCTGTAGAACGCTGATGCTGATGATGCCTATCCCATTATGAGAAATCCCAGAGTCGAGATGATGCAGCACCCAGTGGAATGATGGCACTCTGGGACACTGCCAGGACAGATGACACTGACAGCACCCAAGTGCTGGTTTCTTCTGTGTGGTCTCCCCTCATGCCTCACGCCTCACGCCTTGAGTTGTTGGGACGCTGGCCTACGTTTCAGCAAGGGGTACAGGACCACCGGGAAGCTTGCAAAACTCCCGGCAGTGAGGCTGAGCTTCCGAGGCGCACAGCTGAAGGGTCTTGCCTGTATGGTGGGGCAGACCCGTCACAAAAGGCGGCCCTATGAACCACTCCACTCTACCACCGACTTCAACCCTCCTTCTGCAGTCCCCTAGCTGCAGGAATCACCAACTTTGACACCACCAGGAAGACACTCGCAAAGTGACCCTATATAGTGAATGTGCCACAAAAAAGAAAGACACACTAGTGCAGAGACACACACCTGTACAACAGGGATACACAACCACATACTTGCTTTTGTATATAGTACAATGACACAGCCACAACAGCATGGGTGGTTTTTCTCCGGGAACTCCAGTTTCCGCCCTGAAAGACATCTGTGCTGACTGTGGACACACTACACCATACTTATATTTCTGTATATGTTATATGATATTCTTTTACTATGCTCTCCACATTAACATATTATTGTACTCAAATGTATCAATGTATATATTGTAACCCTCCCTACTCTTTCACTCTCTCATAGCATTATGGGTGGTTTTCCTCCGGGAACTCTGGTTTCCACCCTTTACCCAGCACATACTACCCTATGACATTCATTACTTTGAAATAGCAGGCCGGACTGCCTGGCAACTCTACTCCTACTGTATTTCTGTATTTCCTCTCCTCTTTCTTCCAGTGTACCAGTCAGGTACACTCTACCCCCCTTCTTTGTAACCCCTCTTACCAAATAAACTTTGTAAACTTTCACCCTGCTCGCTGTCTGCTTGCCCGCTCTCTCTTGGCTTCTCCCCAGTTCTCCTGCGGACAGTCTGGTCCTCCGGTGCTTCTTCTCCCACAAGTTCGTCGTTCTGCTCCTGTCCTGCTCCCTTCGCCCCCTTATCATCACACAGTGTGTTCTCTGCTCTCTGCTCTTGTCCTGTGTATCACCTTGTACTGCCTGGTAATGTAGTGTTGTACCAGAGTAAACTTAAAAAGCTGTGCTAAGTGTTTCCTGCCTCCTGCCTGAGTCCTGGTGAGTAAGTGTACCTCGCTCCCCTCACTAGTCATGGACCTTCGCCAGTATTATCCCTTTGCTGCCCCATCCTTTGCTGTCCTGGTCTGCTGCAGATGGTAAGTGAGTTTATGGTTGTGGCTGTGGAAGCTGAGTAAGGACATTGGGAGTGGTGTCCCTGGTTGGGCGGCGATTGTAAGAATATAGTCGAACAGTTAAGGCGTTTTCAGTAGCGTCACTGCAAGGCCAAACATGTTTGAGTTCACGCTGAACAGGATAGTGCTGAGGACACCGTCGGTGGTGCCAGACGACCATGTCACTGTGATCTCAATCCCTGGGAGAAGTTATTGTACACATCAGTCGCCTGAGCCAGCACTGTGGTCAAGATGTAAACACAGCAGCATAGTGGAAGAGTTTGGAGATTTATTCCTTGATGGGGAGTATTATAGGTCACCAGTGTTTCATCATTTGTATATGCCGAGGGCCGAGCAGCGCAATACTCATAAAAAACAACAGGTCTTCAGTCCTGAAAGTGGTTTGATCTACGCAGGCTTGTTTTGAAGGTGTTCCATTGTAGATGTATGGCTGCGGTTTTCTGACGCCTATATAATTGAATTACATCAATAATTAGCAGATAATCTATTTTTACCATCATTTATTACTTTATGATATAAGGATTTGCCAAAATATTATAATTTTTTCACCTAATAATAGAAAAGTAACTCCATTATTGTATCGAAGTCACGACTAGAAGTATGGAATCGGACAACATCCACAACAAGGACGGATAGATGCGACATGTCACCAGCTACCACCAGCTCCTTAATTTATTTCACGCCGTATTTTTTATACCGGTTCTCTCCAGTATATCGCATAATATGTAAACGTAAATCTACATCTACAGTACCCACTTCTATGGCCTAACATATGTCTAACTATTCAGTTTTATTCGAAATGCAACTCCTCCTTGATCTCATTCCATGAGGTTGCTCCACGCTGATTGGCTAAAAAGCGTTTGCCAAACGAGAGCAAACGCTTTGGAAAGGCGTTTGCTCGCGTTTGCGAAAACTTTCCTTCGTTTGACTCCATTTGCCCCCAACCGCTCCGCTACTGAAAACACCTTTAGCTAAGTCAGTTGTACCTAATTTACTATGACAAGTAATGGAAAACTCATAATCGTTATAACAGAAGGTTATGAATTTATCACAGCCATGATTAAATTTATTGGTACTTTTCAAGACTTTTTGTTAGTACAAACCTTGGTGTGTAGGTGGCCTAGCTTCCTCCCACATCTCAATGTGGAATAAATCATCCTCTCTCTCTCTCTTATATAGGATCTAGAACTGCTGGAAATTATAATTTATGTGGGCTTTCTGGAGAACCTACCAAAATTCACTAAATTACAGCAATATTCAGGGATTAAAAAAATCATTAAGATTTCATATCTGGTGTTTCAGCAGGCAAGCAATAATATAGAAAAGAAGAGAAGTGGGGAAGTGGGAATAGGAGGAACAGCTAGGTGAGAAAGGTATTTCATATATGGTAATATTAGCTCAGAGTCTAAGGAAAAAAACTTCACACCCTTAATTTCTGATGTCTCCTTTATAGAGTGGGACAATGCTAACCTTACTTCAACCCCTTTGATTATTGTTTTTAAGCTACCTTATTTGTCCATTCAATCAATTTCTTCTCCACTGGATGGTAATTCAATATGCATTCCCTATATCCCTTACATTTCATATTTTCAGTGACTTGGGTTATTTCTAATGCACCCCACCTAGTCATCATTCTCTATATAGTTATTCTAGTGTTCTGCATGCAATTCTTTTTCAAACACTGTTTCTCGACTTAATAAGATCCTACATCCATTCAAGCCACATTTCACTTCCTAAAATCAAAATTTGTTGTGACCACTCCTGCTAGCATTGCCCTTATTTTGCAACCTAAACCGAAAAGAATATCCACTACAAGTCACCCTTACCAAGTCTATAGGTCATGCTTGTTAACTAACACTATATAAAGAGGAAGAGACATCTTCAGTTTATTGCTAAAAATATCATGTGATTAATGTTAAATAACTATATCCAGAAACTAGGACCTTGATTTATAAAAGCATAAGACTCAGGATGAAGTTCATAAAACAACATCATATATAAGAACACATATATTTGTATGAATTTAACTCACACCACAGTATAAAGGACTGTCCTTAGTGCTTGTTCTTCTATAATGGCAAAAGCAATGCTTATGGATGGAAGTCCAAGGCTGCTAATTGTTGTTTCTAAGCAGTTTTTGATTGGCTGGGAAATAATACTTCCATTCTTCACTGACTGGACAAAGCAACTTTTGATTAGCTAGGCATCTGCACGCTTACTCCCTATTGGCTGGTCATGATTCTATGGCACAATGTCACAGCCGGCACAAACATGGTTATCTAGTTCAGGCACTAAAATCCATCATAATACCTTACCATTTCATCTAAAAAAAAAAAAAAAAAAAAAAAAAAAAAGCCAGCCACAACAATAACTTATAGAATGAAGCATTCAAGCAAACAAGCTTATTACTAGGGTAAAAGTTGACAATGACTATGAAAGATAAGAAAAGCATTTCATAAAGAGAAGAAAAAAAAAAAAAAAAAAAAAAAAAAAAAAAAAAAAAAAAAAAGTGCATCTTCCTCAAGTTGCTGATGCACAGATATGGTGTTTTAAGCTGGGATCAGGGTCAGCACAGCAGTGTGGTGTTTGCCCCGCGACAAGCTCACACCATCACCACTGGCTACTTCCAAAGTTGTGAATATGCTAGCTATGTTCATATTATCCTCCTTTTCTTGAAGAACAGTCAATCAGGTTCCACACTAACTGGCTGTTTTTATTCTGTCATATCAGTACTTAAGTTAGTGATATGATCAGAGAAAAGATGAAATCAGTGAATCACAAAGACTGATATAAACAAGAATATATAAAGTTTATATACAACAGGGTTAAGCCATGTTAGAATATAAACCAAGTGCTAAGTACAGATATTCTGCAGGTCAAGATTCTATGACCAATTCAAATACCAAATGCTTAAACAATAACCTTATTAATTATGATGCTCAACAGCAGGTATGAACATGTATCACAAGTGATTTATCATTAAACAATAATACATCTAGATGGGCTTGCTTTGTGAAATCATGCTCTTTTCACCACAAGTGTTTCATTCCCATTGGGCCTTTTGTAGGCTTTTCAACAGAACACTTGGATAGAGCTGCAAGTCTCCCAACACTACACAGTATCACCATTTCCACCTCTTTGTGGTAGTACACTATTAACCAATCCAGCTTCTGGAGTTAATCAGTAGTATTACAAATTCCCTGTAAATCTTAAATAAATAGCAGAGTAAGCCCATACCATGTTGAAGGTTATAGCACCTAAAAATCAGTACTGCAATAGCTGTCAGGATTACCTACACCACATATTCAGACTATAGCACCAGGTGACGATCTGTTTAGAATTGCCAAATCAAAAAAAAAAAAAAAAAAAAAAAAAAAAAAAAAAAGGGTTTTGAAAGGAAAGTTATACACTCATGTGTGCGCACACAAGCATGCACGCACACACACACACGAATGCACGCACACGCACACACACACACACACACTATCAATTTATGTCCAAGTGGTGATGTCTGAGACAGATACTCCTCTATACCTAATTAAAATGATGGGCACTTCAGGAACTCTGATTATCATAATAGATACAGATAATACATACTGCTAAACTTTATAGAAATCAACAATTGTTTAATATGATAAAAATACCAATTATTACAGTACAAGTGTTAAATATGTGTGTGTGTGTGTGTGTGTGTGTGTGTGTGTGTGTGTGTGTGTGTGTGTGTGTGTGTGTGTGTGTGTGTGTATATATATATATATATATATATATATATATATATATATATATATATATATATATATATATATATATATATATATATATAAGATAAATTTTCAGTTTATAACATGAAATACTTCAGATTTTTAGGGAAGACAGAAAGTCCTTAAGTTAGCAGATGTACAATTTCTGGATTAGAATGGTGGCGGCCCATTGGGATAGCGCAGCATAGGGTCCAGGCTACGGGCAAAGTTGTTAGCCATGCTACAGGCATAGTCATCTTCTGAAGTCGGGACCAAGGAGGCCACTCCCAGCATGAGGAGCATCAAAGCTTGGATGGGAAGTGCTGCACGCATCACCCGGCCCAGGAATCTGTAGGAGCGACGCACCACACCTTCGTTGCCACCCTCAGCACCCAGCACATCACTGCCAGTAAACATAACATTAGGAAAGGGACACAAATACCTTGCATAAATTAATATCAACTTATCAAGGTTGTTATTTGTGCAGAAGTAAAATCTTTGAAAACATTATGAATCAGACACTTAACTCAGTTTCTTCTCATTTATCATAAATTCATAAATATATCTATATCTATATGTGTGTGTGTATATATATATATATATATATATATATATATATATATATATATATATATATATATATATATATATATATATATATATATATATATATATATATATATATATATATATATATATATATATATATATATATATATATATATATATATATATATATATATATATATACATGCATATATATATATATATATATATATATATATATATATATATATATATATATATATATATATATATATATATATATATATATATATATATATATATATATATATATATGGTGGATAAGATGGTGAGTGTGGGATTGGGCAGATTTCCATGCATAGGTTCAAATCCCACCACATACCGCCTTGAAACCTTGTCATTTATCGAGTGGTTTAAAGTTACCTACATGATATACAGGTTCTAGGTAGAAGTGCTATTGCCTTACATCAAAGATACCCTTGGATGGTGGTATAGGCCCTAATATGGGTAACACTATAAATAAAATTACCCGGGCCACTAATGAGTGGAAGCTGAACAGCACTTCCCATACTCTTCAAGTATACCTAGAGATGCTATAGGCCATAACATAAATATATACAGTAAGCCCCCACACTTGGCAAATCTCAGCTTGTCGAAATTCACTTTTGGTGGTAGGATGGCCACAGAGCACCGAGTGCACGCTTGGCAATTTGAATTCAAACTTGGCAGTCATCTGGCGACTGCATGGCGAACTATACGGCTCCCCGGTGACGTCAGATCTCTCTCTAAACCTATCAGAACGTAGTGTGAGAGTCCCCTTTCATCCATTTTGTTTGCGCTACCCTGTCTTCTGCTAGTGTGGGAAAGAATTATCGATTTACCGCCAACATGGCCTCTACCAGCACAACAGGTGGTACTGGTGGTGGTAAGGAAAATGATGGCGTGGGCAAGGACAAAAGTGGGCGAGGGAAATGGATGGAAAAACGGGAGTTACAGCCTTTATATCATGTCTTATTAGCTTTATTTATTGTTTATTGGTCTGTTTTCTAAATGCGTTCTAATATGTGAAGGCAAAAAATTTTATTTCAGCTCAAAAGATGGTATTTTATGAGTCAAAAGATGGACTTTGGCAATGACCAAAGACTGATTGAGGCATTTTTTAGGCAATTTATATGATATAAAAAACTCGTGCTTGGCGAAATTCACATCTGGCAGTTGTTTTGCCAGACTAATTAATTCACCAGGCAGGGAGGCTTACTGTATATATATGTGTGTGTATATATATATATATATATATATATATATATATATATATATATATATATATATATATATATATATATATATATATATATATATATATATATATATATATTGGCCTATTGTGCCTGTAGGTATACTTGAAGAGTATGGGAAGTGCTGTTTCAGCTTCCACCCATTAGTGGTGCTGGCAATTTTATTTATAGTGGTACCCATATTAGGGCCTATATCACCATCTAAGCACATCTTTGGTGTAAGGCAATTACACCTCCACCTAGAACATATATATACAGGTAACCCCCGCTTAATGAAGGTTCACACAACAAAATTTTGCTACAACGAATGTTTCCTTTTACTACCATCTGCTCGTTTAACGAACACCAAACTCACTTTAGCGAAATTTTATCCAGGTAATTTTTTCTAAGTTTGAAAGCCCCGCCGTATCATGCAAGCCGACAGGCTTTTGAATACACCAGCGCCTCTCATGGACAAAACATGCACCACTCATTCCCCAAGTTCAAAATAATAACAGCGTCAGCAGCAGCTCGTCTTCCCTCGCCCAACATGCTACCAAAACGCCCTGCAATGTTGCCTAGCATTGCTAAGAAGACCATGAAGTCTCTTACTCTCGAAGTGAAGATGGATATTATTCACAGACACGAGAGAGGTGAGAAAATTAACAGCATTGCTTGCCACCATGGCTCAACTCCATCTACAGTAATACTCCGCTTAACCCCTAAAGTACGGGGGATTGATTTACTTTCTGTCTGTTACAACGAGGAAAAATCACACCTGTCAAAAATACAGGCAACCCCCGCTTAACGAAGGAGTTACGTTCCTAAAAAACACTTGGTTAAGCGAAATTTCATTGAGCGAACCGATTATAACAAGTTTAACCCCTGATTTGAACTTCCATTGAGAGTAAGCAAAGCGAGAGTGCATCATAGTACAGTAAAAGGTTTAATGAAAGTAAAAATTATGAAGTTTAACATTTAGGTAGTTTAATTTAAGTCATTATAATGTACACTAATGTATGTATGTACGTAACTTTATAATGTTGATGATCTTAACTTTATGAAGGGAGGGAGAGTGAAATGGGAAATACACTAACCGGCAACCTGTGGAATGTAAACAAAGTGCACATCATGGTACCGCATACAAAACTTATGTACCACATTTCCACAAGGCTTTCCATTTTATCCATTGAAGAGTCACGAGTTCAGGTGGTTCTTTTAGCTTTCAAGGAAGATGCGGTCACACCGGCCTTCTTAATAGAGTCTGCTGACTTGAAAATAGTAAACAGTAGATGGAGTCAAGATGATGGCAAGCAATGTTATTAGTTTTCTGGCCTCTCTCTTGTCTGTGAATAATACCCAGCTTCACTTCGAGAGTAAGACACTTCCTGGTCTTCTTAGGAATGTTAGGCCACATAGCAGGGTGTTTTTGTGGTAAGTTGAACTAGGGAAGATGAGCTGCTGGTGACGCTGTTATGCTTTGACTGGGGAGTGAGTGGAGCGCGTGATCTTGATGTTACAGGTGACGCAGAATTTCTTCTGAGTCAGGCCTCTGTATTGGCAGCGCCTGTGTTGTCCACGAGAGGCTTGATCTTGATCTTTATTCTACAGGTGTTTCAGGATTTCTCCTGAGGCAGGCCTTAGTACCAGCAGCTCCTGGTGTATTCAAAAGCTGTCAGCTTGCATGATATGGTGGGGCTTTGAAATTTGGAAAAAATTTACCTGGATAAAACTTCGTTAAAGCGAGTTTTGTGTTCGTTAAACGAGCAGATGGTAGTAAAACGAAACCTTCGTTGTAGCGAAATTTCGTTATGTGAACCTTCGTTAAACGGGGGTTGCCTGTACTAAAAATATTTTTTTCTAATAAAAACATATTTCTTTGTGTTATTCTGAGTACAACAATGTAATTTTCAACATGTTATGACCTCTGAGAGCAAAGTTATTGCATATAAAAAAACATTCATGGCAAAACCCGCCGCTAAGAAATACCCCCCAAGCTAAGATAACACCGCACTCTCTCTCTCTCTCTCTCTCTCTCTCCTTTTGGGCATTTGAATTTGATGTAAAAGTAGAAACTTTTGCACTTTCATGTCAAGAAAATGCTAACTCTGATAATTATATGAAATTATGTGTAAAACAGGAAAAGAAAAAGAAACCACATATTACAAGTATTGTGGATTTCTATAATAATTGGAATCTGGCAACTCTTATTAGCAGTGGGATTCACGTGACTTGGCCGACAAGCACATTCCTGTAGAGGCAACCAGGGTGACATACACCAGCGCATTGCTGGAGGGGAATAGGCTACGTGAGGTCTATGAACGTTGCTGTGAGGGTTGGTCTCTGTCTCCCAGATCACTATCAGAATCATTACTGGAGTCTTCACTTACTTCTGTCTCCGTAAAAAAATCAGTCTTCATTTTCATCACTCCTCAATGTCATTACCGAGTAACACTGACATAACATCACTCGGAGTACCGTTTCCTCCCTCCGGGTGATGGGGGTTGCCAGATGTCGCCTCAAAATGGGAAAAGATGTCTCATTGTGAGGGAACATATGTCTCAAGGCTCAAGCAGATGAGCGAGAAAAGATGCCAGATACCTCCACTTGCCCCAGGACCAATAGTGAGGAGGAGAGATTCAAACGTTTAGTGCGGAAATATCATGATTACCAGTACGATCCCCGCCTCTCCGCACGTGATGCTACAATCGTACATATACGATCACCATACTTTAAGGGTTAACGAACATTCGTCTAACAAATTTCCGGTTTAACGTACTATATAAAGTTAGACCAAAACGTCCGCATAATGTACAACCACATCCGATTTAGCAAATTTTTTGGGTTTGAATTTGCCAGGTGAGGGACTGAAAGCAGCAGCTTCGCTGTGATTAGCTGGCTCCCCGCCTGTCCCTAGCGCTCCTGGAGCTGGATCCAAGATTCTTTAACAACGTCAGAGCAACCTCCTGCCGCGAAATGGCATCCATGAACGCTTGGAGGGATGGTGATAAGGTTGCTCTGAGGTTGCTGGGAACACCACCTATGGAGGTGGTGTTACTGTCTTATACATATATGCATTTATGTTCACAAAACATTTCTATTAGCTTTTTACAAACCTTGCCCCCAAGAAAGGATTGTTTTGTAATGCATAAAGTGAAATCTTACGTGGAATACCAGAAAATAAAGCAGAGATGAGATCGCCCACAGACTCACGGTGACTCGGCCGCTTCTTCTTCTTCTTGTGACCCTTTTTTGCTTGTCGTGTTGTCTTTCACCACGAAATTTATGTTTCCACTCCTCTATTGACTGCTATAATGGATATCATATCTTAGTATTCATATACGCTCATACCATGAGGATAACCTGGACTCCATGGCAGTGAGCAATTGTGAATTAATAATGAAATACTGCGGTATTTCACTTTATGCATTACAAAATAATCCTTTCTTGTGGGCAAGGTTTGTAAAGAGCTAATAGAAATATATATAATTTTTTTTTAACCCCATGTGGTATGTTGGGGACCAGCCCAGAACGCATCCCCGCTATTTCCATTATTTCCTATGAGAAAATTACGTCTGCTTAACGAATTTCCGCTCTACGAACAGCTTTGACACCCCCTATCCTGTTCGTTAAGCGGAGTATTGCTGTACTGTCTACTATTTTCAAGTC
The DNA here is from genome assembly GCF_017591435.1 of Portunus trituberculatus. NCBI lineage: Eukaryota > Metazoa > Arthropoda > Malacostraca > Decapoda > Portunidae > Portunus > Portunus trituberculatus. Next base: position 14,669,247 of record NC_059300.1, read on the forward strand.
AGCAGACTCTATTAAGAAGGCTGGTGAGACCGTATCTTCCTTACAAGCTAAAAGAACCACCTGAACTCATGACTCTGCAATGGATAAAATACAAAGCCTTGTGGAAATGTGGTACATAAGTTTTGTATGCGGTACAATGATGCGCCCTTTATTTACATTCCACAGGTTGCCAGTAGTGTCTTTCCCGTTTCACTCTCCCTCCTTTCATAAATTTAAGATCATCAACATTATAGTAACTTACATACATACATTAGTGTACATTATAATGACTTAGTCTTAAATTAAACTGCCTAAATGTTAAACTTCTTAATTGTCACTTTCATTAAACCTTTCACTATACTATGATGCACTCTCACTTTGTTTTCTCTCAGTAGAAGTTCAAGTCAGGGGTGAAACTTGTTATAATTGGTTCGCTTAACGAACGTCTTTTTTTAAGAACGTAACCTGTTCGTTAAGCGGGGGTTGTATATATATATATATATATATATATATATATATATATATATATATATATATATATATATATATATATATATATATATATATATATATATATATATATATATATATATATACTCAACCCTCGAAACAACGGACCTCCCATCAACGGATTTTGCAAACTATGGACAAATTCTGGAGTCCGGTTTAATCTATGGATGAATATTAAAATGCGTGCGATTGTCCGTTCCCGGCAAATTATTGTCCGGTAGAAGGCGGGTCAGTCGCGTCATCAGCTGTTGGCCGCCATGTCTTATCTTTAGTCCGTGCATTTTCAACCAACACCGAACATTGTCCATGCTCATGTCATCTATTTTAGGTTATTTGTTGTACTTAATGATTTGTAATACTGCTTGAATGATTTCTTAATGATTACACAGTATTTTACGTACATTTTATAGTTTTTTATGTACTTTTGCAAAGAACGGACTTTTGCAATCTACGGACAGGGTCGTGCACGCATTTGTCCGTTGTTTCGAGGGTCGAGTGTGTGTATGTATATATATATATATATATATATATATATATATACAGTAAGCCCCAAAATTTAGTGAAATCCAGCTTAGTGAAACCCTTATTTAGCGACTATCTGGAACAAGGCCAAGCCCTAAAGTTTAGCGATTTTCTCTCATATCTAGCAAATATACCGCGCTACACTGTCCCGCCTCCCACTCGCTCTGAGCCAATTGTACCGTCTCTTGCTCGCTCTGAGCCAATCGCATGTCTGTTTGGCCGTGACGTCAGCCCCACAGTGCCTCCAGCATTCCCGCTCGACACTTGAGCTATTGTGTGTTAATCCAGCGTGTGAACTCATTTTTTGTTCTCCCATCCTCGCTGTTTACGAGTTTCGCTATCACCATGGCCTCCACTAGTGGTTCAGGGGGTGCTGATTCTCGTGAAGGTAGCGATGTTGCAGCTGTAAATGGGGACTCGAAATGGGGACTTTGGGCGGACGAAAGACTGATTGGTATTTTTTCCTATTTAAAGTAGTATTCAAATTTGGCAAAATTCCAATTTAGCTATGGTTTCTGCAGACTAATAGGATCGCTAAATGTGGGGACTTACTGTATATATATATATATATATATATATATATATATATATATATATATATATATATATATATATATACAGGCAACCCCCGCTTAACAAAGGGGTTGCGTTCCTAAAAAACCCTTCATTAAATAAAACTTCGTTAAACGAACCGATTATAGCAAGTCTAACCTCTGACTTGAACATCCACTGAGTGTAAACAAAGTGAGAGTGCATCATAGTACAGTGAACAGTTTAATGAAAGTAAAAATTATGAAGTTAAACATTTAGGCAGTTTAATTCAAGTCATTATAATGTACACTAATGTATGTACTATGTACGTAACTTTATAATGTTGATGGTCTTGAATTTATGAAGGGAGGGAGAGTGAAACAGGAAAGACACTAACTGGCAACCTGTGGAATGTAAACAAAGGGCACATCATTGTATCACATACAAAACTTATGTACCACATTTCCACAAGGCTTTCCATCTTATCCATTGTAGACTCATGAGTTCAAGTAGTTCTTATAGCTTGCAAGGAAGATACGGTCTCACCAGCCTTTTTAATAGAGTCTGCTGACTTGAAAATAGTAGAGACAGTAGACGGAGTCAAGATGGTGGTGAGCAATGCTATTAGTTTTCTTGCCTCTCTTGTGTCTAAATAATATCCAGCTTCACTTCGACAGTAAGAGATTTCCTGGTCTTCTTAGCAACGCTAGGGGACATTGCAGGGCGTTTTGGTGTAAGTTGAGCGAGGGACGACGAGCTGCTGTTGATGCTGTTATTGTTTTGAACAGGGGGAGTGAGTGGTTTGCGTGTTGTCCATGAGAGGCGCTGGTGTATTCAAAAGCCTGTCGGTCTGCGTGATACAGTGGTGCTTTCAAACTTGGAAAAAATTACCTGGATAAAACTTCGTTAAAGCGAGTTTGATGTTCGTTAAACGAGCAAATGGTAGTAAAATGAAACCTTCGTTGTAGCAAAATTTCGTTGTGTGAACCTTCGTTAAGCTGGGGTTGCTCTCTCTCTCTCTCTCTTTATATATATATATATATATATATATATATATATATATATATATATATATATATATATATATATATATATATATATATATATATATATATATATATATATATATATATATATATATATATATATATACATACAGTATATATACACTCGACCCTCGAAACAATGGACAAATGCGTGCACGACCCTGTCCGTAGATTGCAAAAGTCAGTTCTTTGCAAAACTACATAAAACACTGTATAAAATGTCCGTAAAATACTGTGTAATCATTAAGAAATCATTCAAGCAGTATTACAAAGCGTTAAGTACAACAAATAACCTGAAATAGATGATATGAGCATGGTCAGTTTAATAAATATTAACCACTCCTACTCAGGAACGTTGATAGACGTTCATCACGCAAGACTCGGGGCATGTCGATCGACGTTTGGGCGTTTTGGGCTATATTCTGGCTATTTTCTTCCCGTTTTTTTGCTTGTGAGTTGGCAACACTCATCAGGAGTAAATATGTGCTATAGGTCAGTGTGTCACCAACTTCCACAATGGATGGTGAGAGAGAAAGTGATTCCACGGTGTCCGATTCCGTTCAATTTAATACTAAAAAAAATACCTGATAGTCGAACGTCCACACCCGTGGTTGTAAACAAAGGCTCCCTGGTGTCCCTCTTCACCTTCTGCCAGTTGTAACTTGTGATGCCATGGTCATCAGAAGAACATTCTCCTGCGTTCTATCTATAGTTTTTCATTTATAAACTTACATTAACACCAAAGGCTTATTAGTTGTGAAAATATCTGGTAATCAAACAGCTGCATATTTGGTCATATACAAAGCTCTATCATCTCCCTTCTGGTAATACCAGTATTACTGGTTAGTGGTGTGCATCACTAGTCCAACCGCAATCTTGAGATAAACAAACAATATTCTGCGTTCTGTCGGTAGTTTTTAATTTACAAACTTCCAATGGCACCAAAGAGGCTTAGTAGTGATGAAAATAAGGAATCTGGTGACAGTGCAAGTGATAGTGAGCCACAGCATTCCATTAGTGGATTTACAGGAATCACAACAGGAGAAAAGTTACAAAAAACGTTTTCATGGATGGTGACTCTCCTCCGGTGACCTCCTTCCTCCTCCCCCCCACCCTTCTCCCCTCCTCTTCAAAGTTATCCATCATCAGCCTTCACTTACGGTATGTACAAAAGAAAATTGTAAAATAAAAAAATACATTAGAAATTTTTATAAACTTTAGGTTCTGCTAAGATTGGAACGAATTACCTGATTTATAGGTATCAATAGTCGAACTTTTTAATACTCGAACAGCCATTTGGAACGAATTAAGTTTGAGTATTGAGTCTCCACTGTATATATACAGGCAACCCCCATTTAATGAAGGTTCACACAATGAAACTTCACTACAACGAAGGTTTCATTTTACTACCATCTGCTTGTTTAACGAACACAAAACTCGCTTTAACGAAGTTTTATCCAGGTAATTTTTTCAAAGTCTGAAAGCCCCGCCGTATCATGCAAGCTGACAGGCTTTTGAATACACCAGCGCCTCTGGTGGACAAAACGCGCACTCACTCTCCCTGTTCAAAACAATAGCAGCGTTGCCAGCAGCTCGCCTTCCTTCGCTCAATGTCGCCTTGCATGGCTAAGAAGACCAGGAAGTCTCTTACTCTGGAAGTGAAGCTGGATATTATTCACAGACACGAGAGGCGAGAAAACTAATAGCATTGCTTCCCACCATCTTGACTCCATCTTTTTTATTTTTTTTTATTTTACAGTAAGGCCTATAGCGCCAGTAGGCACACTTGAAGAGTGTATGGGAAGCGTTGTTCAGCTTCCGCCCATTAGTGGCGCAGGCAATTTTATTTATAGTGGTACCCATATTAGGGCCCATATCACCACCCAAGCTCATCTTGGGTGTAACCACCTAGAACCTGGGTATCATGGTGACATGTAGGTAACTTTAAACCACTCGACAAATGACATAGTGTTTTTCAGGATGTACGTGGTGGGATTCGAACCTACGCGTGAACGTCTGCCCGATCCCACGCTCACCACCTTATCCACTACGCCATCTACTGTCTCTACTATTTTCAAGTCAGAAGACTCTATTAAGAAGGCTAAAAGAACCACCTGAACTCGTGACTCTGTAATGGATAAAATGGAAAGCCTTGTGGAAATGTGGTACATAAGTTTTGTATGCGGTACAATGATGTGCCCTTTGCTTACATTCCACAGCTTGCCAGCTAGCGTATTCCTGCTCCACTCTCCCTCCCTTCATAAATTTAAGATCATCAACATTATAAAGTTACTTACATACATACATTAGTGTACATTATAATGACTTAGTCTTAAATTAAACTGCCTAAATGTTTAACTTCATAATTTTTACTTTCATTAAACCTTTCACTTTACTATGATGCACTTTCACTTTGTTTACTCTCAATGGAAGTTCAAGTCAGAGGTTAAACTTGTTATAATCGGTTCGCTTAACGAAGTTTCGCTTAACGAAGGTTTTTTTTAGGAACGTAACCCCTTCATTAAGCAGGGGTTGCCTGTATATATATATATATATATATATATATATATATATATATATATATATATATATATATATATATATATATATATATAACGAAGGGTTTTAGGAACATAACCCTTTCGTTAAGCAGGGTTTGTATATATATATATATATATATATATATATATATATATATATATATATATATATATATATATATATATACACATATATATATATACATGTATATATGAATAAAATCTTTGAAAATACGTACAGTGGAGACTCAAAACTCAAATTTAATTCATTAAAAAAAAAAAAAAAAAAAAAAATATATATATATATATACATATATATATATATATATATATATATATATATATATATATATATATATATATATATATATATATATATATATATATATATATATATATATATATATATATATATATATATATATATATATATATATTAATATTTCAAGATACGAATGCTGCAACATACAAATTTTTTTAATATACGACGAAAAATTTCATATAATTTACGCCTTGAATATACAAAGATATTTTTAAGATACGAATAGCTATCAGTAGGTGGTGCAGTGATGGCTCGGCTACTCATGTCCGCCTGAACATTCAGTTCGCATTGTGTATCGTTGTTCATCCTTTGTGCATGTATGTGTCTGTGCTCCTCGGCAGTGTGTATTTTTCTTAAGTTTTGTAAACTCAAGACCTCGTGATCATGGATTCCAAAAGTATAAATGAGAAGGCTGAAAAGAAGAAACTTAGAAGTCTTGCAGTAGATATGAAAACACAAGATAATTGGAAAATATGAACGTGGTGTGCATATCTGTGATTTGGCCCTGTACGCTAACACTAGTAGTAACTGTAAAGTCAAACCATTGTTGGAGTATCATTCTGAGAACCCATGGGCCTTTAAAGCACATAACGTGTTAAAAGAGAAACTCCAGATCATTTGGCGTGCCAATTGTAAGGCATGGGTAACTTGCCAATTCCTCCTCCGTACTACATATACGAAGTTCTATCCCAGCATAGGTAGGTACGAATGCAAGTTGGGAGTTTTTACTTACGCTAACTCAGCAGATTTGGCGAGAAACACACAAAATAGCCTGTATTCACATACTGATTACACTTGAAAATTCAATAAACGAGTGAGTACAAATGGTGTTTTACCTACAAGCTCAAGTTAGGGGTTAAACTGGTTCGCTTAATGAATATTCGCTTAACAAAGGTTTTTTTTAGGAATGTAATCCTTTCGTTAAGCGGGGGTTGCCTGTATCACAGGTTGAATGAGGTGGTATCATCGGTGTTCGTGGCCTTGCGTCCGATCAGGTTTAGCAACCTTGGCTAGAGCGATAGAAAATAGGCCCCTTGTATATTTCTCTCTCTCTCTCTCCTGTTACCTGTTCCCGTGAAATCACTCGCTACCACCATCCATCGTGGGAGTTGGTGACACAGTGACGTATGGCATGTGTTTACTCCTGATTAATGTTGCCAGTTCACAAGCAAAGAAGACGGGAAGAAAATAGCCAAAATATAGCCCAAAAATGCCTAAACCTCTATCGACGTGCCCTGAGTCTTGTGTGATGAACATCTATCGACGTCTCCCGAGTTTTGCGGGTTAAGTTGTTATTTTGGGCAATATAGTACATTTATATCATGCATACAATAAACATTGTATTTATCTTATATCAAATCTATATTTGGTTGGTATCTAAAACATGTTAATTTTTTGGGGGGTAAATTTGTATCACTAGAACGAATTAATTCTATTTCCACTAATTTCTTTGGGAAAAATTGATTTGATATACGATTTTTTTTATATACAACAATTGTCAAGGAACGAAATAAATTTGTATGTTGAGGTACCACTGTATATATATATATATATATATATATATATATATATATATATATATATATATATATATATATATATATATATATATATATATATATATATATATATATATAGTGGAGACTCAATACTCAAACTTAATAAGTTCCAAATGGCTGTTCGAGTATTAAAAAGTTTGACTATTGATACATACAATTCAGGTAATTCTTTCTAATCTTAGCAAACCTCATGTTTATATAAATTCTATTCACTTATTTATTTTTTACAATTTTGATTGGTACATACCGTAAGGGTACGTGCACAGAGAAAGGTTTGCCCGCATGGGGAACTGGCGCCGACCCACGCCAAGAATTAAACCATATAAACAAGTGTAGGCATACACAGAGGAAGCAGGTTTGAGCGGGTCAGTGTGGGTAGACACTACTGAATGAAGATCAGGATGGATGTTGAGCTACTGATATGCAAAATTTATGAGAGAGTGAAATAAGTAGAATCAGCACCATCAGGAATGTGGTGGATAGACTGTGGCCTGAAATCAGCCAGAAATTGAAGTGTGAAGGTACCTAAACAATTATCATTATTATAATTTCTATTATTATTATCATTATTATTGTTATTATTAATATACCATTTTTATAATTACTTTTTATTATTGTTATAACTATTATTATTTCAATATTATTACCACATTACTACTACTACTATTACTACTATTGTAATATTACTATTATTATCATTATTATTATTATTATTATTATTATCATTATTATTATTATCACCATTATTGTTATTATTATTATTATTATTATTATCAATATCATCATCATCATTATTGTTGTTGTTATTATTATTATTATTATCATTATTGTTATTATTATCATTATCATTGTCATTATTATTATTATCATCATTATCATTATGACAGATACTGCCTCTATCCCTGTCACTAAGCGAGTGGGTTGGACTTGGTTACCCACGTCCTTTGTGAACACCTTATTGCGCTGGTTTCCGGCGCTGACCTGCACTGGAAACCAGTGCGCCAGTAACCTGCTTTCTGTGTGCACCAACCCTAAGTGAAGACTGGTGATGGATAACTTAATAGAGGAGGGAGAAGGGAGGTCGCGGGAGGACCAGTCACCATCCATGAAAGTCTTTGTAATTTTTCTCCTCGTGTGATTCCTGTGAATCCACTAATGGAGTGCTGTGGCTCACTAACACTTGCACTCTCACCAGATTCCTTATTTTCATCATTAATAAGCCTCTTTGGTGCCATCATAAGTTTCTATATGAAAAACTATTGACAGAACGCACAAGAATGTTGTTTTCTCAACGCTGCGGCAGGACTAGGGATATGCACTGGCAACCGGTATATCAGTATTACCAGTAATATGGTATCAGAATGGTATAGTGGCAGCTGCGAGAAGGGAGATGACAGAGCTTTGTATATAACCAAATGTGCAACCATTTGATTACCAGATAAAAATTTTCATCACTAATAAGCCATTGGTATTAATGTAAGTTTATATATGAAAAACTACAGATAGAATGCAGGAGAATGTTATCCTGATGACCGCGGCAGCACAAATCACAACTTATGGATGGAGGAGAGGGAGAGGACAGGGAGCCTTAGTTTATACAACCATGTCTGTGGACGTTCGACTATCAGGTATTTTTTTGAGTATTAAATCAAACTTTTGTGTTCAAGTATTGAAAAGTTTGAGTATTTAGACATTTGGGTAATAAATCTCCACTGAATATGTATGAGAAAAAATTACCATGAACAATGTATGTTGTATTTCATTTCTAATATTGCCAATAGCCAAATACCTTTAGAAACAATAAAAATAAAAAATAGAAACATTTATAAGCAAACTGAAAACAGTGATGTCATTCCAACATAACAATAAACTATCTCACAGAAAATAAAATCTTATTACACACATACTACAGAAATAAGAATACTAACACACACACATGCATGCATACATAATCACTCATACACACACACACACATCTGTTGTGAGTGTCAAATAGTACAACACTACATGCTTGGCAAGTTCCAAAAGCCAAGTTGTACATACTGAGCATCTGAATGGAAGCTGGCCGACAGGGAGCTTGGTGAGGTTGGTCTTGAGAGAGAAAACTCTGCAGACTCGTACAACTGTAAAAAGAAAGTGCCTTTCAGGTGCTACGTGCATTGGTGCAGTTCCTAATTACTTCATGCAAATTTGCAAAATCATATAAATAAACATACTGTATGCCCAAGTTATACACTGGGTGACATCACTGAGTATTACTTACCCCTGATGATGCAAGAGATGCCAAAGAACTAGTAAAGTCTTGTCCAAGTATCTGAGAGAGAAGCACAAGTTGCTTGGAGCACATTTGCAACAGCAGCTGAAGACGCTGAGATAGAATAGATAGCTGCTCACGCACAGCAGCAGACTTGTCATCCTGCTGTGTGGGCAGAAGGTGCTGTGCAGCCTCATGCAGGGATGCTACACGGGGCTCACATCGCTCAACTTCTGCCCGTACATCAAGAACACGAGCCACTCTGTCACGTAGAGCCGTTTCCTCCATGTCTTTCTCTGCAGCAATTTTAAGAAGACTCTCCTCAGTTGTTTCTGTCCATGCAAGTAAATCAGCTATGGTGCTGTGGAATTCTGAATTTCCCATCAGGGTTGTCTGCAGCTTTGCTTGCCACACAGAGGCAGCAGCACATACTGCTTCCCAGCGGCGGTTGGTGGCGGCAAGACGGTCCCTCACTCTAGTGGCTCGCCTCTCATCACGTGTGTGATCCGCCAGATGCTTACCAATGATGTTTAGAGACATTATCACTGATTTATGGCCATCAAGGTCCATGAGGAACTCCTGTTGAAAAATCAAAAGTAATGTCTGAGAAGAGAAGAAAGATGAAATCAATGTAACATTTTGTATCACACATCAAACTTTTGGCTAAAACATTTCAGGCTAACATACCCTGTGATCCTGAGCAACTTCCTCCAGCTGCTCCATGGGCAAGGGTGGGTTGTGTTGTGTTGATTGTGTGGCTTCTGCATGGGTTAGCCACTGTTCCAAGCGCCACATGTCATTTTCAAACTGTTGCCAATTGCGTCTGCAACACAGCGGGCACGTCAAGGAAGACGTCTCGCTGTAAGCAAACATGCACATGCACTGTGAGCTACATTTAAAGCAAGACTACCATTACCATCCAGATCACAAAATATCTGTACCACTCACTCAGTATGTACTAAACTATTCATCACTCCCCTCTCATAACTAAAAAGTTTTCTTTAAGTCATGTAAAAGAGTCACTCAAAAACAATTCTGAGTCCTTGCAGCATCTTGATGTTCTAAGGCAATAGAGTGTATTTGAATAAAACTGAGTATGTAAAAATGCCAGTGGGTTGCCAGGTGTGAAATATTAATTTTCTGTTATATGGTTTATAAATTTTACATCTTTTGCTTAACCAATTAACTACTATATTACATTCTGTGTTCATTACTTTATGCAAGCTTTATCATAAATAACAAAATTAGGGACAGGCTTCTGTTAACTAGCACATATACATTTAAATGTAGTATAGGCACTATTTTTCAATCTACTATTGTCTATCTCCCCAATGATGGTTAAGGTTGTGCTCCTCAGCTTAAGTTTCAAGCATACTTTTACTGAGAAATACAGGCAACCTCCGCTTAATGAACGTTCACACAACGAAATTTCGCTACAAAGAACGTTTCCTTTTACTACCAGCTGCTCATATAACGAATACCAAACTCGCTTTAACAAAATTTTATCCAGGTAATTTTTTCCAAGTTTGAAAGCCCCGCCGTATCACACAAGCCGCCAGGGTTTTAAATACACCAGCACCTCTCGTGGAAAAAATGCGCACCACTCACTCCTCTACCCTTCCCCGCTCTTAGTTCAAAACAAAAACAGGGTCCAGCACCAGCTCGTCATCTCACAGTCAACATGCCAGCAAAACGCCCTGCAACCAGCCCTGCAATGTCGCCTAGCATTGCTAAGAAGACCAGGAAGTCTCTTACTCTCGAAGTGAAGCTGGATATTATTCACAGACACAAGAGAAGCGAGAAAACTAATAGCATTGCTCGCCACCATCTTGACTCCATCTACTGTCTCTACTATTTTCAAGTCAGCAGACTCTATTAAGAATCACCTGAACTTGTGACTCTGCAATGGATAAAATGGAAAGCCTTCAGGAAATGTTGAACATAAGTTTTGTATGCGGTACAATGATGCGCCCTTTGTTTACATTCCACAGGTTGCCAGCTAGTGTCTTTCCTGCTCCACTCTCCCTCCCTTCATAAATTTAAGATCATCAACATTATAAAGTTACTTACATACATACATTATAATGACTTAGTCTTAAATTAAACTGCTTAAATGTTTAACTTCATAATTTTTACTTTCACTAAACCTTTTACTGTACCATGATGCACTCTCACTTTGTTTACTCTCAATGAAAGTTCAAGTCAGGGGTCAAACTTGTTATAATTGGTTCGCTTAACGAAAATTCGCACAATGAACGCTTTTTTTAGGAATGTAACCTGTTCATTAACCCTTTCAGTGCTCCAGACCATGATCATGGCTTTGAGGGAAATGCCTCCTGTCCACGATCGTGGTCCCATATTTGACGAGTCACAGAATTAAACCACGCGCCTCCTGGCTGCTGCTAGTTGCCAGATGACATTCTCCCATCCTCCCTCGACTCATGGGATGCGCCATCAGTTGCGTGGTAAGAAAAATATAGTCACAATGGCAGTAGAGCATCAGATGCCCCTTTTTTCACAATTATTATTATTTTACGACATTGCTAGTGGCTATTTGTGCATTTATTTACAGATATAACAAGAGTAATGATCAAATCTTGTTGTTAGACAGCAGATATGTCAGATATTATTAGTTTATTGGTAGTATATTGCGTATTTTGTATATTACCATATATGGGTATGCGTATCCTCGCTCATGATAGTATGTACAACAAGAAAACACTCTGAAAAAGTATTCTATATTATTTGTGTGGGCATAATGTATGCACAGGTGTGAAAAACAATTACCCTAGCACATTCTGGAGCAGTTCTGAGCAACTGCAGTTCAAATGATGCAGAAAATTCTATGTAATTTTGTGAAAACACCTGCACAAGTTGCAGCGGAAAATAACCACCCACTATGATAGCAATACTCAACAGCACACAACATACCACCAGAAAGCCAACTTCCTATCATTATTGCACCACTTTCCAAAGTAAGTAAAGACCTAAATTTTTTACAGTAGATGCATAACACTTTATTATGCATGAAAATATTAATTCTTTTCAATTTTGCAAACCTCTATTTTTCGGCCGAATTTGCGTCTCACAGACATGACCCAAAAACCTATTTGCGCCCTGAAAGGGTTAATCGCGTGTTGCCTGTACTAGTGGAAACAAATCAATATGAAAAAGTTATTTCTAAGAAAAGCAATTATGAAAAAACAAGAAAACAACAACTATAAGCTTAATTCAGTCATATTTCATTCTTCCTTCACTCTAACTACATGATAGATACTTTATTCATAAAGAACAAAACTATACTTTATTTATAACTTAAAAGCTACAAAGACATTTTTCATTATAAAATTATTTGGTGGAAGAAAATCATATCTTACAAATATATATGGACATAATCATGAACCATGCATTGGTTTGAATCCCACCTCGTATTGCCTTGATACTTTGCCATTTGTTGAGTGATTTAATGCTACCTATATGTCACAAAAAAAGTTAAAATTAAAGTTTTGGCAAGTTAGGTATTACTCTTATTTGCTACTTTAAAATACATTACAATACCCTACAGGCATCCTTTTATACCTGTTCTCCTTGAGTCTTTGTTGCTTGGCCTGTGCCTTGGCTTCTAAATGAGAAAATTCTTCAATGACAGCATCAATTTCTGGATGGAGTTCTCGTGCCTCAGTGTCATCCCCTGTGTGTTGCTTTAGGGAACTTAACAAATCCACGGATGACCGACATCCTGCCAGCTGCTTCGACTGGTGACAAAAGATACACACATGAATTTTTAATTTCTTGTCCATTGTGGTTCCTCTAAAATGCATTCTGTCAAATAATCATAAACTTATATGAAATATTATCATACAAAATTTCAGTAATGACATTCCTATTATGAAATCAGGTGAAATACTTACAAAAGAGTAATACATCTTGTCAACTTCTGCACCCTGAGGTGTTGGACACTTCAAGGCTTCTTCCAACTGCAGTATGATCTTTTTACACTCATCTAATGCCACACGCATCTCCACAACCATAGAACGCCCACCCACAGCACCAATTAGAGACATGTCTACTGGGCTCAGGGTTGGTTCAAGGTTTTGCAGTTCAGCATCTGATACTAAAGGAACCCTATAATCATCTTCCTGGTCTTGTAATAATCTCTCTTCAGAAAGGCCTGCCATCACAGTTGTGGCCTGTGTTATTTCATCCTCAACATCTCTTTGAAAGGCCAGAAGACGTGTACGAACGAGTTTTTTACATACCCAATACTCTGTGAGACTTTCTTCTATAATGTTGCAATCTGAGTAGCAGCTTCTCTGGTAAAGGTAAGTAATCAAATCTTCAAATTCTTTCAGTTCATTTTCATGCCTCTCATATTCTGCTACAAGTTCTAACAGTGCCTTCTTCTTATGTTCAAGGTTTCTATGTTGGTATTGTTCATATTTAGTTATTTTGAGGTCAAAGTCATTCAACCAGATCATCAGCATTTCTCTTGAAGCTTCATACTTTTCAAACAAGTTTCTACTGAAGCTTATACGCCTAAGTATTACAGTAATTTGGTAACTTAGGGTGTGGAATCTAGCATTGGAAGTCTTGACCATTGTTCGAATTTCATTTTCTTGGTCTAATCTGTTTTCCCTACCATATGGTCGGGCAAGTACCCGGTAGTGCTGGTTAAGATTTTCATACTGAGGTGTTTGGTTATGAATCAGTGGCTGTAACTGGTGAACAGTTGCAATGATTTCTTCAAGGCTGCTGTAAGGTACCTGATAAGATGCAACATCTAAATCCCTCAGCCTCAACTCTATATTTGTTATCCATGAAGAAAATGAATTATTAACTGTCACCAATTCCTGCCACATCTTCCAAGTTTTCTTTATAAATGCCTTCCTTTCTGCAGATCGAGTGCAGATTTCTCCCCAGCGTCTGTCCAAGTTGTGATGAGCCTCTTGCAGTGAGTCTGTGTCTCCATTAGCATCAAACTCATTGCAGTCATGAATAACCATGTCACAAAGATTCAAAACAGAAGAAATAGTTCCACTCTGCTTCTCTATCTCCTTACGAATCTCTTCTTCTGCTTCCAAGAGGTGATCTATTTCTTTCTTAGAACTGTTTTGGAAAATGACAGGACAGGAAAGCTTTTTTTCAATCAAGAAAAGCCATTCCTTTAGTTCAGCCAGAGTGACTTCTGCTTTGTTTATAGTTGTCACAATGTCTTGTAATTTCTGCTTCCTACTGTTGCATTTATCATGGATGTGTTTCCAGGTAGTCTCAATAATTTTTATTTTTTCTTTCAATCCAGTAGCTTGATCCTCCTTACTGCATGATATAAGTTCTTTACCTTCAGACAAAAGCCAGTGCATTTCTATGCTCTTAGCATTGATGTCTTCCTGGTAATCATGTTCCAGCTTCCTGATAAGTGTGTCAATGTATTGTTCTGAGCCACCATCTATCTTATCTTCCATATCTTTGGCCCAAGTAAGGAACTGTTGATATCTAGTATCATAAAGTTCCCACAGTTCTAATCTATCCTCCAAAGTGCTGATTTTAAGTCTGTACTGATGCAGCAATTCAGCCTGTAGTTGTGTGACTCTCCACATTCTTTGTGTCACCAGGCGTAGGTCAGCAGGTGTAAGTGAGTCAACCATTTCCTCACGGGTTGTCCTCAGCAAAGAAAGATCACCACTCAAGGCTTCTAGAGCAGCAGTAGTTTCATTATACTTTTTGATGGTTTCCTGAACACTGCAGAAATCTGAGGGCATATCAGCAGACAACCCAGCCTGGAACTCTGCCAAAACAGTATGAAGCTTGGTATACACATCTTCATACCGTTGCCATAAGGAAGAACTTTTATTGAGATAACCAAGCCATGTCTCCACACCTGCACGCATGTTAGTCACACGTTGCTGCAGAGATGCTAACTCAGCCTTTAGGATAGGATGTATACTTGAGTCACATGATGCTACCAGTATCTGACACAGCGTATCTATTTCATCTACCTTTTCCTCTCCTCTGCCCAGTTGTTCTTGCAAGGACTGTAATCTACTAATAACTTTGTCAAGACGTCTTCTTGCAACTTGCCTGAGCTGAAGTCCTTGCTTCTCTTGTTCTAAGGCCAATATCCATGTTTGCAATTGAGCAATCTTGACTCTGTAGGTCTCCCATGTAGTGATGGTTTGAAGAAGTAGCTGTTCTCGTTCACTAACTGTTGTCAAAACAGTCTTGTGACGTAAGATCAACTCTCTGAGGCGACCCTGTAAGTTCCTGATGCGTGGGGGAGCATTTTCCTGCTGGGCTTGTTCTTGAAGAGTAAGAAGAACATTTGTTTGTGTGTTGAGAATAGAACAGTGCACCTGACACAAGCGAGAGGCTTCATGAAGCCCTTCACGTGAAGCTGGCGCTGGGGCATTCATGCTGGCTTCCACACTTTCCACGTATTGTTTCCAAGTAGTCAGTGCTGCTGCAAGCTGTTCCTCATCACCTCCCAGACCTGCAACTACCTGCTGATACCTCGAGTGTGTGTCACGAACAGCTATTTGCCAGGCTTCCACTAGTTGTGATGGTCCACTATCAATGACAGGACCCCCAGTGCCTCCAAGTGCAACGAGTTGGTCCTTGAGTTGAGTGGCCCGCTCTGCTGCTTCATTTACTTCAGGCTCTGGTAATGCCAGCAATGTATGAGCCCCATTTATGCCAGCTTCAAGCTCCTGCAGGGCACTCTCTTTCTTCTGATGTTGTTCAGCATTCACCTGCTGTGTCAAGCTACTACTGAGCTGAGTGATCGCCTCCGTCAGATTAGTTATTCGGAATCCAAGTCGCTCAACCTCAGCAACTAATGGAGTGTCCTGGGCAGAGTCCTCTGCTAGATGCAGCCGAATTTGGTGTGCCAGCTGCCTTAGTTCTGACACCCGCTCCCCTGACCATGCCGCCTCACCCACCAGCACCTGAAACAACAAGTATTGTGATGCAGTTGTACCATAATAGATGTCATCTGCTAAAGTAAGATTGAAAAAAAAAAAAAAAAAAAAAAAAAAAAAAAAATGCAACAGATTTCTATAAATTCATTTACATGAAATGTCACAGTTTAGAAATTTTTGTAAGAACATTATCATGTAATAATAATGGTTAACATGATATACACATACACAAAGACACACACACACACACAT
The DNA here is from genome assembly GCF_017591435.1 of Portunus trituberculatus. Taxonomy (NCBI): domain Eukaryota; kingdom Metazoa; phylum Arthropoda; class Malacostraca; order Decapoda; family Portunidae; genus Portunus; species Portunus trituberculatus. Next base: position 14,685,676 of record NC_059300.1, read on the forward strand.
TGTCGAAAAATGTAAGGAGCAACCACAATTGTTCTATAGATTCATAAATGGAAAAATTAGGCAAAAAGAAACAATAGAAAGGTTAAAAGGAGAGAACGGGATGGTGGAAGACCCAAAATGTATGGCAGAACTATTAAATAAAAAATTCCAGGAGGTCTTTACTAAAGAATCCAAATTTGAGAGGGCACAGGGTAATAGAGAGACAATCTATATGAAAGAGATTAAAGTAACCAAGCTTGAAATAAAAGAGTTAATGAAGGAACTGGATGAAGAGAAGGCAATGGGACCGGATGAAGTCTCAGGCAGAATACTGAAAGAATGTAGGGAAGAACTAGCAAGTCCTATATACAACATCATAAAATGCTCAATAGAAAATGGAACAGTGCCAGTAGAATGGAAAAGAGCTGAGGTGGTTCCCATATATAAGAGCGGAAGGAAAGAAGAACCTTTAAATTACAGACCGGTATCACTAACTAGTGTAATATGCAAGATGTGTGAAAGAATAATAAAGAAACAATGGATCGAGTTCCTTGAAGACAACAAATTAATATCAAATAGCCAATTTGGTTTTAGAAAAGGACGGTCTTGTGTAACTAATTTATTGAGTTTCTATTCTAGAATAGTTGATAGAGTACAAGAGAGAGAGGATGGGTTGACTGCATCTATTTGGATTTAAAAAAGGCGTTTGACAAAGTGCCACACGCAAGATTACTGTGGAAGTTAGAGGAGAAGGGTGGCTTAAAAGGAAGCACATTGAGATGGATAGAAAATTATTTGAGGGGGAGAGAAATAAGGACAGTAGTTAAAGATATGAAGTCCAAGTGGAGAGCAGTAGAAAGCGGAGTGCCACAGGGGTCAGTATTGGCACCAGTACTTTTCCTCATTTATATTAACGACATGCCAGAAGGAGTGAACAGCTACATAAATTTGTTTTGGATGATACGAAACTGTGCAGAGTTATAAAGCAAAAGGAGGATTGTGAAATACTGCAAGAAGACCTAAATAAGATCTGGGAATGGAGTAAGAAGTGGGAAATGGAATTCAATGTGAACAAAAGCCATGTCATGGAAATGGGAAAGAGTGAAAGACGACCTGTGGGAATCTATAAGATGGGAGATGGAGTAGAACTGGAGAAAGTCAAAAGGAAAAGGACTTAGGAGTGACGATGGAAGAAAACAATCAACCAGTAAGCCATATTGATAGAATTTTAGAGAAACATATAATTTGCTGAGGAATATTGGAGTAGCATTTCACTACATGGACAAAGAAATGATGAAGAAATTGATAAATACTATAATAAGACCCAGATTGGAATATGCAGGAGTAGTGTGGACCCCTCATAAAAAGAAACACATAAGGAAATTGGAGAGGCTACAAAAATGGCTACAAGAATGGTCCCAGAACTTGAAGGGATGACATATGAGGAGAGACTAAAGGCTATGGATCTACCAACCTTGGAACAAAGAAGGAGAGAGGAGACCTGATACAAGTCTATAAATTGATCAACGGAATGGACCAAGTGGATAATGAGAAACTGATCCTGAGAGAAGAATATGACATCCGAAGCACAAGATCGCATAGTAAAAAGCTGAGAAAGGAAGATGTCTGAGAGATATTAAAAATATAGTTTCCAGAGATGTATTGAGACGTGGAACAGTTTAGATGAACAAGTAGTGTCTGCACACTTTTAAAGTAAGATTGGATAAGTGTAGATATGGAGACGGGGCCACACGAGCATAAAGCCCAGGCCCTGTAAAACTACAACTAGGTAAATACAACTAGGTAAATACACACACACACACACACACACACACACACACACACACACACACACACACACACACACACAAACAAGAGAAGAGAGGAGACCTGATACAAGTTTATAAATTGATCAACGGAATGGACCAAGTGGATAATGAGAAACTGATCTTGAGAGAAGAATATGACATCCAAGCACAAGATCGCATCGTAAAAAGCTGAGAAAAGGAAGATGTCTGAGAGATATTAAAAATTATAGTTTCCCGCAGAGATGTATTGAGACGTGGAACAGTTTAAATGAAGAAGTAGTGTCTGCAACGAGTGTGCATACTTTTAAAGTAAGATTGGATAAGTGTAGATATGGAGACGGGGCCACATGAGCATAAAGCCCAGGCCCTGTAAAACTACAACTAGGTAAATACAACTAGGTAAATACAAAGAGAGGGAGAAGGATTAGCTAAGAAATGAACCTATGGAAAAAAATGAAAAAAAGGATGGAAATTGAGAAAAAGAATTTCTATAGGAGGGTTCTAGATATGAGACTAAAGAAATGGTATCTACAGAAGACAGAGAAGGTCATGGAGGAGCAAGGCATATAGAGTACAGTGAGTGCAGTGAGTTATGTTATGATGAGATCTGAGGATGGCAAAAAGAAGATATTATGGAGATATTTTCTAACAGTGGAGGACAGAAGTACAAACATACCTCTTTTCATACCAATATATCGAGAAACACCTGGATGTTGTTTATGATCAGGTCATTCAGTGGGCTAATGAAGTGGGTGAGGTCATGTGCCGGCACTCCCACAGGAACTGAAGTGGAGTGACAAGGTCATTAATGTCAGGTCAGTGAGGTCTCAGCCTTCCCAGGGGATTAAGGGTAGAGTGGCAGCCTGTATGCATGGTACGAAATAAGGTACGAAATTATGGTACGATACTTTAGTGTACTAGTACAGTATGAGAGTGATTTACTGGTACGGTACTAAATTACGGTACTGTATTTTTCTTTGGTATGAATTACAATAAATCAATTTTACTGTACAGTACTACATGGCTTGTGGAGGAGGCAAGAAATAAAGAGTGACTTATACTAATATTGATGGGTTGTTATCCCGCATGTTGGAGGTTAGAGATTATTTAAAAGAAAAAAGACCAGCTGTAATGTGCATCGTAGAAACAAAACTAAAAGAGGAGATCCATGTTAGCTTTAAAGAAGAGGGATATAATAGCTGGAGAAAAGACAAGGGTAAAGGGGGAGGAGGAGTGCTAATAATGGTTTGTGATAATATACGTGCAATATGGTGATGATATAGTGGAAGTAATGGGAGTAACAATCAAAACAGAGGAACTGAAAAAAATAAAATAAATAAAAAATAAAAAAATAAAAAAGGAAAATCATGTGCCACTTAAGACAAATACAGGGGGAACTGAGGAACATAAGGATATGCAAAGAGAGGTGATTAAGTGCTTAGATAATACAAGAATAATATTTAATGTTAAATATAGATGCAGGCATACTTGAAAAGTATGTGTGAGAAGTGCTGCTCAGCTTCCGCACATTAGTTGTGCAGGCAGTTTTATTTATAGTGGTACCCATATTAGGGTCCATATCATCACCCAAGCACATCTTTGGTGTAACCACCTAGAACCTGGGTATCATGGTGAAATGTAGGTAACTTTAAATCACTTGACAAATGGCATAGCTTCAAAGTGGTATGTGGTGGGATTCAAACCTACATGCAGACGTCTGTCTGATAGAATTATACTATGACTGCCTTCCTCCTTCCTGATGGAAGAATACTATTAGTAGGAGATTTTAACTGTAAAAGAATAAACTGGAGAGAGATGAAAGTAATGGGCAATGCTGGACAATGGAGTAAGCAGGTGTTATAGTTGACTATGGTAAATACATTGGATCTGTGGATGGAAGAGTCAACAAGGTAAAGGGGGGAAGAAGAACCATCGTTGCTTGACCTAGTATTGACAAAGAAGCCAGAGCCCTCCCCCTCCCAGCATACAATATTTTAGTCCAATGGAAAGAAGTGATCATGTAACATTAGAGTTGAAAATGCAGGAAGAGGATAGGATAAGATAGAGATGACTACAAAAAAAAAAGTGATTAAATTATGCAAGAGCAATTCTGAAAAAATAAGAAAATTTTTTTGTTGATATTGAATGGAAGAACATTATGAACAGAAGAACAATACAAGGGAAATATGAAATATCCTTACAGAAATGTAACAATGGAGTGAAGAAATATGTACCTATCTATAGAGTTAAGAAAAGTATACACACTTGGTACAATGCCAGATGTACAGAAGCTAAAAAAGGCAAAAGATAAAGCTTGGAAGAAACTCAAAAAGCAGAGAAATAACAATAACAGACAGCATTATAAAGATGAGAGAAATTAATATATTAGAGTAAGGAGGGAGGAAGAAAGAAACTTTGAGAAAGATGTGGTGCGAAAGGGAAGATGAACTCAAGCTATTCTACAAAATTATAAATGGTAAGATGAAGAAAATGGAAACAATAGAAAAATAATTAAAGGAGGGAACATATACCAAACAACAAAGGAAATGAGTGAAATAATGAATGAGAACTTCAAAACTGTGTTCATTGAAGAGGATTTTGCAGAACAAAATAAGACACTGCCATTGCCAAGGATTGCAGGAAATCATAGTGCACAAAGAGGATATTAGAAGGTTAGACAATTTGGATGTCAGAAAAGCAATGGGGCTGGATGGTGTATCAGACTGAGCGCTAAAAGAATGTAAAGAGCAGCTGTTAGATCTAATTTGGGAAATGATTACAAGTTCACTATATGAAGTGGAGAGTACCACTGGAATGGAAGAAAGCCAATGTAATACCAATATTTAAAGAAGGAAAGGTAACTGACCCACTAAATTACAGACTGGTGTCACTTACAAGTGTTGTGGGGAAGTTAAATAGTTATTAAAGAAAAATGGAAGAAGAACAAGTTAAATCGAACAGACAATTTGAGTTCAGGACAGGACCGTCACGTGTGTCCAACTTATTAAGTTTCTTCTCAAGAGTAATAGAAGGACTGGAAAGCAGAGATGGAAGGTGGACACAGTATACCTGGACATAAAAAAATGCTTTTGATAAAGTCCCTCACAGCAGACTACTTTGGGAACTAGAGAGCATAGGAGGACAGCGAGGAACTTTGTTAGACTGGATAAGGGATTATTTGAAGAACAGGGAGATGAGAACTGTGATCAGAGATACATACTCATCTTGGGGTAAAGTAACAAGTGGAGTGCCACAAGGGTCAGTGTTAACCCCCATTATGTTCCAGATATATGTTAATGACATTCACAATGGGGTAAACAGTTATATTAATTTGTTTGGTGATGATGCACAGCTGCTAAGAGTAACCAAATCCCGAAAGGACAGGAAGATATAAAACAAAATCTACGAATGGAGTAAAAAGTGAAAATTGGAGTTCAATGTCAAGAAATGTCACATAATGGAACTAGGAAAGAGCACAAGAAAATTGATATGGAACAAATAATGAAGACTAAAGAGGAAAAAGATCTGGGAGTGATTATACAGAAAATCTGAACCCCAAAAAACACATAAGTAACATATTTGGATTAGCTTATAAAATGTTGATTAATATAAGAGTGGCATTTCAATTCATTGACAAAGATATGATGAAAAAAATTATTACAAGCACGATACATCCAAAGCTGGAATATGCAGCAGTGGTGTGGTCACCGAGCTCTAAAAAGATATTAGAAGATTAGAACAGATTCAAAAGGTAGCTACAAAGATGGCGCCAGAATTAAAGGACCTAACATATGAAGAAAAACAGAAGGATACAGGACTGCAAACCTTACAAGACAGAAGAGAACAAGGAGACCTACTAACAATGTATAAAGTAATAAATGGCATTGAAAAGATAGACTAGGAAGAAATGGTGCTGGTAACAGAAGAAGCTAGAAGGACAAGAGGACATGTAAAGATTAGGATGAGGCAGTTTGTGAAGGATATTGGAAAATACAGTTTTCCACATAGAACAGTGGAAAAGTGGAATGCATTGAGTGATGAAGTTGTTACAGCACATAAGGTGCATAACTTTAAAGAAATATTGGATAAATGGAGACATAGAAACAGGACACTATGAGCCCCACTCAAACCCTGTACAATAAAACTAGGTAAATACAACTAGGTAAATTACACACACACACACACACACACACACACACACACACACACACACACACACTCCTCCGCGCTCCGTGGAGAGCGGACGTGCCATCTTGCTCAGAGTGTCGTCTACCAAACACTCCACACGCTAAATAATGTGCTTGGAGGGAAAACCGTCACTAGTCCAAAAGGCCAACCAGAGCGAGTGAACGAGTGTACAGAGTGAACGTAGCCTGGTGGGTTGTATATAAGTGATAGGAGGTGCAGAACCTACGCACTCTAAACAACAGCGCAGGAACAAACAAAGGCCAGCCCATAAACAGCCGCCAACGCACCCCACCCCACACCCACAAGCTACCAGGCCTGGCCCCAGTGCACCACCACACACCCACACGCTTCCAGGAAGAGTGAAATGGATAGACCCCTAAGAAATAAGTTACCAAATTCAAAATATGCTGATGAGGCCCAGGGAGCAAAACCAAAAGTAGCCATTCAAAATATGAGTCCATCAGCAACAGGGGCAACAATGCAAGGTAGATTGGTAATGTTAGAGAAGAAATTTGAGGAGTTGGTGAAGGAGTTGAAAGTTCAAAGGAGTGAGGATGAGCAGGATAGAGAATTCCGCAAGGCTTTGAAGGAGAGAGTTAAGAGACTGGAGGAAAATGAAAAACAATTAGTGGATGAGAATGCACACTTGAGAGAGGAGGTTGAAAAATACAAGAGACGGTTGGAGGAGAAAATGGAGAGTAGTAAAGGAGAAAGATGACTTTAAGGAAATGATCAGTGAGCAAATGAAAGGTTTGAAAGGAATGGGAACTGAAGAAAACACAATGGACTGAGTCGAGGGAAGCTGAGATGGTTGGATTACAAGAAATAATTAAAGATCAGTTGAAGGAAGACAAAAAGAAAGGTCAAGGAACTGGTTAATGTAATGAAGAATAAGGAAACATTGATAAGAGAAATAGCAGAAAAGAAGAAGTGTGTTAATATTTGGGATGAAAGAACAAAATATAACATATAAGCCTAAGAGAATTAAGGAAGAATTAAAAACGGTAAGAGATCTGTTCAAAAATCTAAATGATGAAAAAAAAGACCTACAAGAAGTGGAAGAGATCCATAGACTGGGTCCGTATAAGGAGGGAGTAAGGAGACCGATTAAAGTAGTACTGAAGTCACAACAATCTGGAGGACATTTTATATAGAACATCAAAATTAAGAGAGGTAGAAGGTTGTAAAGAGGTGTACATAAGAAAAAATAGAAATGAGGAAGAGAGAAGATATAAGGAATTGTTGGAAGAGGCGAGAAGGAAAAATGATGAGCGGTCTGAGGAGGAAAAGAAAAGTTTTTGGAGTTATAGGAGAGAGAGTCAGAAAGTGGTATGTGGAAAGAAGGAATGCAGAGGAACCCCTAGAGGAGCAGTGGGTGGACCGTAATGTATACTAATATAGATGGGATACTGTCAAGTAGATTGGAATTGCAAGACTATATGATGGTGGAGAAGCCTGATATAGTGTGTTTGACTGAGACAAAATTACATGAAAAACAAAGATAAATTTGGATAATAAATATAATATATGGAGAAAGGATAGAGAGTAAAGGTGGAGGAGGAGTTATGATTATGACGAAGAAAGATAAATGTGGATAAGGTTTGGTATGGGAAGAACAACGCAGAAGTGATAAGCATAAGGATAAAAAGTGATGGAAAAGAATTAATAATCATGGTGACCTATGTACCTCCTAAAACAAATTCTTGGACATTAAGGAATACGACAATATGATCAAGGATACTTTACAGAGTTTGGAAAGTGTATTATCTGGAAAAAGAAAGGTGATACTAGTAGGAGATTTTAATTGTAAGGAGGTGGATTGGGAAAATCTAGTAAGTGGTGTTGGAGAGGAAGCATGGGAGAGAGATTTCTTAATCTAATGATGGAAAATATGATGGAACAGAGGGTGAAGGAAAATACTAGATATAGAGGAGATGATGAACCAGCTAGACTGGATTTGGTGTTAACAAGAGAAGTGTACCTATGTGGAGATATACAATACAAATGTCCTTTGGGAAAGAGTGATCATGTGGTTATGGAAATGCAGATAGCAACAACACAGCGAAGGAAGGATGAGACATACAGGAGTGGTAGATTGAATTATAGAAAGATGGACACAGAAAGTTTGAAAAATTATTTCAGAAAATTAGATTGGGAGGAGATGTTACAAATCAGAGAAGTGCAAAAAAAATATGAGATTTTTATGAAATATTATAAAGAAGGAGTTATGAAATTTGTACCAAAGTATAAACCGAGAGAGGAAGGAAGAAAGGATTGGTTTAATGCAACTTGTGTTAAGGCTAAGGAAAAAGAGATGTGGCTTGGAAAAGATGGAAAAGAGCAGGAATATACTAAATAAGGAGAATTATAGAGTGGCGAGAAATGAGTATGTGAGGGTAAGGAGGAGGAAGAAAGAAAATTTGAAAAGATATTGTAGACAAGAGTAAGGAACATCCAAAATTGTTTTACAGGTTCATAAATGGTAAACTTAAAAAGAGAGTCCATTGAAAGATTAAAAGGAGAGCAAGGGATAGTAGATGACCCTAAGAATATAGCGGAATTGCTAAATAATAGGTTTCAACAAGTATTTACTAAAGAAACAATGTTTGTAAAGCCTCAGAATGTACAAGGAAATGTGCACATGGATGACATTAAGATACCTAAAAGGAGTTATATAAAATGTTGGAGGAACTTAAAGATGATAAAGCGATGGGACCAGATGAAGTTTCAGGAAAATTATTGAAGGAATGTAGAGAAGAATTGATTGATCCATTATATGATATTATAAGGTGCTCATTAGAAACAGGGAAGTACCAGTAGAGTGGAAAAGAGCTGAAGTGGTGCCCATTTATAAGGGAGGCAGTAAGGAAGAGCCTCTTAACTATAGACCTGTGTCTCTAACAAGTGTGGTCGGTAAGATTTGTGAGAGGGTGATAAAGAAATATTGGATACGGTTCCTGGAGGATCATAAGTTATTATCGGATCATCAATTTGGCTTTAGGAAAGGGAGGTCATGTGTAACAAATCTACTGAGCTTTTATTCAAGAGTGGTTGACAAAATACAAGAGAGAGAGGATGGATGGACTGTGTATATTTGGATTTAAAAAAGCTTTTGACAAGGTACCTCACATGAGACTGCTATGGAAATTAGAGATTTATGGAGGACTGAAAGGAAAAGTGTTAAAGTGGATGGAAAACTACTTGAGATGGAGGAGATGAGAACGGTAATAAGGGATGCAAAACTGGTTGGTGGTGGAGAGTGGAGTCCCACAAGGTTCAGTGCTGGCACCAATACTTTTCCTTGTCTATATTAATGACATGCCAGAGGAGTAAACAGTTATATTAATTTGTTTGCGGATGATGCAAAAGTTGTGTAGGTGTGTGAAGAGTGAAGAAGATTGTGAAATTTTACAGGCAGATCTGGATAAGATTTGGGAGTGGAGCAAGAGGTGGGAGATGGAATTTAATCTGAGCAAAAGTCATGTGATGGAGATGGGGAAGAGTGGAAGATGGCCAAGAGGGTCATATAAGATGGGTGAAGAAGTAGTGTTGAAAAAGGTGGAAAAGGAAAAGGATTTGGGAGTGATAATACAAGACCATGGGCAGTTTGAGGCTCATATTGATAAGATGTTTGGAGAAACATATAATTTGATAGAAATATTGGATTAGCCTTCCATTATATGGATAAAGATATGATGAAGAAATTAATTAGTACTGTAATTAGACCAAGATTGGAATATGGTGGGATGGTTTGGTCCCCTTATAAAAAGAAACATATAAGGAAGTTGGAGAGATTGCAGAGAATGGCAACAAAAATGGTTCCAGAATTGGCAGAAATGACCTATGAAGAGAGATTAAAAGAAATGAATTTGCTCACCCTGGAACAAAGAAGAGAAAGAGGAGATTTAATACAGGTTTATAAACTGTTGAGTGGTTTGGATGAAGTGGATAATGAGCAAATGATGTTTAGAGAGGAAAATTTAAATAGAACTACGAGATTGCATAGTAAAAAGATAGCCAAGGGAATATGCTTGAGGGATGTGAAGAAATATAGTTTCCCACAGAGATGTGTGGAGGTGTGGAATAGTTTGAGTGAGGAGGTGGTGTCAGCGAGGAGTGTGCATAGTTTTAAAGGAAAGTTGGATGTGTGTAGATATGGAGACGGGGCCACAAGAGTATGATACCCAGGCCCTGTAAAATTACAACTAGGTGAATACAACTAGGTGAATACACACACACATTTAAGAAAAAAGTTCAATAAAAGTAGATGTGGAGACTGGTAAATATGAGCCCTGCTTGAACCCTGCAATATACAACTAGGTAAATACACACACACACAGAAAATACAGTTAGGATTATGAAATAATAATACAAATGCTCTATCTCATAATAAACACACACACACACACACAAACACACACACAAAAAAAAAAAATAAATAAAAGACTTAAAGGTGTGTGTGTGTGTGTGTTTAATTCACCTCGGTCGCCTGCTGGTCACCCAGCCAGTCTTCCTCATTACGGAGCGAGCTCAGATCTCATAGACCGATCTTCGGGTAGGACTGAAACCACATCACACACAACACACACCGGGAAAGCGAGCCCACACATTAAGAGGCTTGCCCATTTGCCTCGCTGCTTACCGGGACTCGAACCCAGGCCTCTCGATTGTGAGTCGAGCGTGCTAACCACTACACTACGCGGTGTGTGTGTGTGTGTGTGTGTGTGTGCATTTACATAGTTGTAAATACAACTAGGTAAATGCGCACACACACACACACACACACACACACACACACACACACACACACACACACACACACACTCGACTTACAATCTAGAGGGCCGGTTCGAGTCCCGGTAAGCGGCGAGACAAATGGGCAAGCCTCTTAATGTGTGGCCCCCGTTCACCTAGCAGTAAATAGGTACGGGATGTAACTCGAGGGGTTGTGGCCTTGCTTTCCTGGTGTGTGTTGTGTGTTGATCTGGTCTCAGTCCTACCCGAAGATTGGTCTATGAGCTCTGAGCTCGCTCCGTAATGGGGAAAACTGGCTGGGTGACCAGCAGGCCACCGAGGTGAATTATACACACACACACACACACACACACACACACACACACACACACCCTGTAGCTCAGTGGTTAGAGCGCTGGTTTCACAAGCCAGAGGACCGGGGTTCGATTCCCCGGCCGGGTGGAGATATTTGGGTGTGTCTCCTTTCACGTGTAGCCCCTGTTCACCTAGCAGTGAGTAGGTACGGGACGTAAATCGAGGAGTTGTGACCTTGTTGTCCCGGTGTGTGGTGTGTGCCTGGTCTCAGGCCTATCCGAAGATCGGAAATAATGAGCTCTGAGCTCGGTCCGTAGGGTAACGTCTGGCTGTCTCGTCAGAGACTGCAGCAGATCAAACAGTGAAACACACACACACACACACACACACACACACACCTTTAAGCTTTTTTTTTTTTTTTTTTTGTGTGTGTGTAATTCACCTCGGTCGTCTGCTGGTCACCCAACCAGTCTTCCCCATTACGGAGCGACCTCAAAGCTCATAGACTGATCTTCGGGTAGGACTGAGACCACATCAACGTGTGTGTGTGTGTGTGTGTGTGTGTGTGTGTGTGTGTTTCACTGTTTGATCTGCTGCAGTCTCTGATGAGACAGCCAGACGTTACCCTATGGAGCGAGCTCAGAGCTCATTATTTCCGATCTTTGGATAGGTACACACCACACACCGGGACAACAAGGTCACAACTCCTCGATTTACATCCCGTACCTACTCACTGCTAGGTGAACAGGGGCTACACGTGAAAGGAGACACACCCAATTATCTCCACCCGGCTGGGGAATCGAATCACGGTCATCTAGCTTGTGAAGCCAGCGCTCTAACTACAGAGCTACCGTGTGTATGTGTGTGTGTGTGTGTGTGTGTGTAATTCACTGTTTTATCTGCTGCAGTCTTTGACAAGACAGCCAGACGTTACCCTACGGAACGAGCTCAGAGCTCATTATTTCCGATCTTCGGATAAGCCTGAGACCAGGCACACACCACACACCGGGATAACAAGGTCACAACTCCTCGATTTACATCCCGTACCTACTCACTGCTAGGTGAACAGGGGCTACACGTGAAAGGAGACACACTCAATTATCTCCACCCAGCCGGGGAATCGAACCCCAGTCCTCTGGCTTGTGAAGCCAGCGCTCTAATCACTGAGCTACCAGGCCGTGTGTGTGTGTGTGTGTGTGTGTGTGTGTGTGTGTGTGTGTGTGTGTTTATTATACAGCTAGGATTATGAAATAATAATACAAATGCTCTATCTCATAATAAATAAACACACACACACAAAAAAAAAAAAAAAAAAAAAAAAAAAAGCTTAAAGGCGTGTGTGTGTGTGTGTTTACCTAGTTGTATCTTAAAGGAAAGAACTATGCTCGCGCTGTCCTGTCTCCATAACTATAGTCATCCCATTTCAGGAAAAGAACTATCCTCGTGCTGTCCTGTCTCCATACCTATAGTCGTCCAATTTAGTCTTAGTCATGAATATTTCTTGCTTGAACTACTGTTTCATTGAAATTGTTCCATATTTCTATGCTTCTGTTTGGAAAGTTGTATTTCTAAATGTCTCTTCTACACGCGGTCTTTTTCAATTTCATACCGTGTCCCCTTGTATTTTTTGAGTCTCACACTAATAGGTCTTCTTTGTCTACTGTTTCCATCCCCTTCCATGCCCTGTATATAGCAATTAGGTCTCCTCTTTCTCTCCTCTGCTGCAATGTTGGAAGTTTTAATATTTCTAATCTGTCCTCATATGCTGTCTCTCAAACTTGGAACAATTTTGGTTGCAGCTCTTTCTTTGAATCCTTTCTATCCTCCGTATATTTGTCTTATTATGTGACCATATAAGTGCAGCATATTCCAGTTTAGGTCGAATCATGTATTCTATTAATTTCTTCATCTCTTCATCTATATGGGTAAATACCCATTTAATTTTTCTCAGTAATTCGTATGTTTCCTCAACTATGCTGTTGATATGTTTTTCCGGTGATAAATTGTTATTCATTGTAATACCCAGGTCTTTCTCCTCTTTTGTTTTCTGAATTTCTACCCCTCCCATAGTGTAAGATCTCTTCTGTCTTCTATTGTTTTTCCTTAGTTCCATCACTTTACACTCTTTTGCATTAAATTCCATTTCCCATTTCTTGCTCCACTTCTGTATCTTATTCAAGTCTTTCTGTAGCATTTCACAATCCATGCCATTTTGCACTCATTTCTGTAAATGTGCGTCATCTGCAAATAAACTCACATAACTGTCCACCTCATCAAATATATCGTTGATATACACTATGAAGATTACAGGAGCCAGAATCGTTCCCTGTGGAACTCCACACCATTTTAATTCTTCACCTTTTATCACTATTCTTATTTCTCTGTACTTTAAGAAGTCTGTTATCCAAACCAGTACTTTTCCCTGTAAACCAGCTATATTTTCAATTTTCCATAGTGTGTGTGTGTGTGTGTGTGTGTGTGTGTGTGTGTGTGTGTGTGCGAGCGCACACTGTACGCACAATAATATTGTCAATTTAGAACACTGACGTAACATATTACTAATTCATCGCACGCTGTTATGTAAAACAAACATCAGGAAACACATCCCAGTTTACTAACTCTGAACTCACTTATATCACAGTAATATCTGGCATCATATGTTTAAAGGGTAATGACCAGTTTATGCCATGCAAAATACATTACACACGACGGTATATTTCACTGTGACTGAATATACTTTGCCAGGCGGTGTACTTTGGTAATTAATAACATTTCATACATCAGCGGATGGCGGACTGTGATGTAAAGTTTACCTGCTTTGGAAGAAATAAATAGTGGGTTGTTTACCCAGACTGAGAAAGAAGAGAGCTGAGGAAAAGCGGGAGAAAGCGAGAGGGAGGGAGTTGCCGTCACCGTCGCATATACCTGGTCCCTCGTCCTCTCATGTGAAGTTGCAAGCGAAACTTTGCTTGTTAGCAATCTCCTCTGTTCAGTCCTCAGATTAAACACAGCCTTATGATATTCAATTTTAAAGATATTATAAAAAGGAGCTTATTCTACGGATGCAATGATATCGGGTCTGATGTGTAGCATAAAAAAAAAATATATTATCCAAGACAATCTGGCTAACAAATCTTGGCATATATTTTTTTCCTTATACACACAGTCAGGCTCAGTGACGGAGAGGCTGTTAAGAGCTTATGATGAAAAAAGTTTGATCCATATACTTTTTTTTCCACAAAGGATTTATAAAGCCTTCAACCACACAGATGACAGAATCATAAGATGAATTTCCGTTGGTGCGTTGGCGGTGACGCAACGTACAACATAGTGGTAGTGGCGACATGGGAGGCTGACAGCTGTTAGAAACATCCACGCAAGCAGACCACGCCCACCATTCTGACCGTCTCGAGAAATGACATGCTCTCTTGTCCTTGTCATGTCCGGAGCCACTCGTGTAAAATTCCTAGGCCTCCCTGGAACAGAAAACGCTACCCACGTCATTCGTAAACATAGCACCACGTTCTGCGGAAATCACATGCAGGAGAGCTTTTTATGGCTACAATATTGTAGTCGTTACGTACATAGCTAATACCTCGAGTTAATTTTACAGTCAGTCTTGAATACCAATAACAAGAGACATTATAAGCTGAGCCTGAAGGGAAAGAGAACACTGAATACTCCTGTTATTTTACATCATATCAGTAAGTGTACGTAAAACAAAATCAACTCCCAAGACAGTCATCTTTGTACAGCGTCAGCGTTATATGTAGAGGGCTTGGTTCACCAACACCAGAATACCCACCACTACCACCACTACTACTACAACCATGGCTATCACTATATGTGTAGGCTAACTATGAACTCTCCATAAGCCCATTCGTTCCGGGGTACATAAGGGTCATGATAATGTCTAGCTAACTGACATGCCACGTCCCTCCCAGCCCACCACGCAAGCCATGCCATACACCACGCGCCACGCTATATAGCGACCTATGACAAAATTACTATTCCTGTCCTGTTCTCATAAACGTCTCATGTCTTTGTGGTTAGAGGAACTTTTAGCTATTAAGATATCAGGAATTGTTGTTGAGTAGTTGTGATAAAACAGCACTATGATGGTATGGTTACCTGGATGGAGTGGACGAGTAAGATTCTAATGAAGGCTTACGTGAAAGTAATAGATACAAAAGCAACAGATGTTGATAATTTTTGCGAAGTATGAAACGTCACGACGAGTTTTTCGTTTACTGGTAAGAGGATTAACTATGGTAAGGAGATTAACTTGTAACATTTTTTTCATCACATACGTAAGCTGTTATTAACCGATTGATTCTTGTTACTTGATTTGAGTAACCAAGTGAGAAAAAACTAAAACACGACCACTAATAAGTTTCCAAAACTCAATCAGTCCTTTTGCTATTAGTAACATCTTTCGAAATTCTAGTCTAAACTTACACTATAACATTAAGATTGAGAAATCTGGGCAGTCTCGAAGTGATTTAACTTCACAATCACCTATGCATACACAACTTAACAACCAAGTCTTGTCCCTCCCTTGTATGCCAGCTCTTACATATGTAAAGTAGTCACAAGTTACTCCATGCTTCTTAATTAAGTGGCACGGAGAAACAACCCATAAGCTTTCTTACACCCTCCATTTCCAGTTCTCCACCAAAATCTCAACGGTCCTCCTCCTCGACCGCCACCACTACCAATACTGAGGAGGCATACACTTAACACACGATTAAAGGGTTCAACGGCCGCATTTATTATTGCTTAAATAGATGACGATAACTGAGTCTCTCTCTCTCTCTCTCTCTCTCTCTCTCTCCCCACAAACATGCAAGCATGAGTGCGCAATCGCGCGCGCGCGCACACACACACACACACACACACACACACACACACACACACACACACACACACACACACACACACTAGAGGACGACGAAAGAAAATAACAATAAAAGTGAAAAGGAAATCGATTTGAAAGAAAAAAAAAAAAAAGATGAAATGAAAAAATATCAAGAATAAAAAAAAAAAAGAGAGAGAGAGAGAGAGAGAGAGAGAGAGAGAGAGAGAGAGAGAGAGAGAGACGCCAACCTGCAGCAAGCATGAATAAGCACGTGTGGTGGATGAGGAGGCACAACAGAGGAACGTGAGGGAGGCTGTTCCCAAAGCATTAGCACAAGTATGTGACAGGCATACTTCCTATGTCCCGCACACATTCATGGGTGATTCCGTGCTCTTAGCACAGGAAAGAAATAAATGAAAGAAAGGAGAAAAATAAATGAATAAAATCGAATTGCCTTCCTTTTTCTGCACTAAGTAGCGTAGGAAACCATGATAAGGCATTCATAACTTAGTACATGAAGCAAAGAATTTGAGAATGTTTTCTTTTAACTCTCATACTGCTAACGGCTGTCCTAGTTCACTGTAAAGCTGCTTGCATGCCCTTGCCCCCAGGAAAAAATTAATAAATAAATAAAAAAAAAAATAAAGAAAGAAATAAAAAATCATGGTAAACTAACTAAATAAATAAACGAATTAAAAAGTAAATAAAACTACATTAATTTTACACTACCAGTGTTACGCTAAATCAAGTCTAGCAGTGAAATGGCTGAGTACGTTGTCTTTTTCGGAAGTTCACTAGCACAGTTAGATATAAATTTGGTTGTTGATTTTCTTACTGTTATACTGACGATATAGGGCTCTACACGTCTCTTTTTACAGATCATTCATGAGTTATTCTGCTGCACACCAAACGCCAAAGTAGAACATGAATAATTATCATGGAAAAAAAAAATAAGATTTGATTAAATTAAGACATTTTTCATGATGAAATTATAAATCATCACAGTAATCTATTACCACTAACTAATGGGTGATGTGATAAAATCCTTACGTTGCTTGTAGTATGTAGACTAATACTGAATGGGTGAATAGTTTAGTCTTAAGCCATTCCCGTCACTGGTGTTTTCCCAGTATTGAGGCACCAAGACAAGACCTCTTCCTGTTCCTATTTCACATATTTCCCTCTCGAATACTTCCCGGAAGTAACACCAATAGCAGCGCGGTTCATGTCCACCTTCGTTCGGCTCAGCATGGTTTCAACATTGCACATAAGTAGTTATTTTCTTTTTTTGCTACTCAAGGCCAGACAAGCTTACCCGAGGGAGTACACTGATTCTACGAAGTTAACAATTTTCTTTCCTCCTGACACGTCACGAACACCGTCAGACTTCTTTCTCCACCTTAACACATTCCGCGGTTTCCCTGTATCCTGGGGCAGCGTACTTTGAAGTTCCGAGAGCTCTTGCACTGCGCAACAAGAGGCACGTGGAAACAATACTGTAATAATATGGGAAATCTCTTTTCTTCCCGATTTTGAGGTACTATGAACTCGTGTACTGCGCAACAAAAGAACATGAGGTATGTGGTAGTAATACTACAATAATGTTGTTACTCTTTTCTTCTCCCGCTCTTAATGAATGTAATCGGCGAACAACTTCCGCCTTGTGACTCGTTTCAGTCGTTAAAAAAAAAGAAAAAAAAATCTAAGAGACGAAACAGGATGAGGAAGAAATGTGGGAGGAGGGGGTGGGACGACAATGATAATGACGAGGACCAGGAGGAAGAATAGAAGACAGCAGCCGGCAACAATAACAACAGTAACAAAGACATCTGGCAGCATTCTACACGTACATACTGTCATCATAAAAAGTCACTGCACGAGGCTGCCACTGAGTAGCTTCAATAATGCGGTCACTAGAAGGTCAACGTGATATTTTACATGCCATTCTCTCATTTTCTCTCTGTCGAGTGCGCTATCAGGCGTGCACGAGGGTTAGATGTGGGAAGGAGGGAAAGGAAGATTGATGATAACGTGCGCTGTCTGATAATGCAATCTACGGCTGATGTGAAATGAAGGTCTTTATTTCCTCTCCCTCCTTAAAACACACACACACACACACACACACACACACACACACACACACACACACACACACACACACACACCTGGTCAAATGACATTGTAAAAAAGAGAGACCTTAAAAACAAAAACCTAAAAAAGACTCATTATGTTACCTAGTCTGATTTCTTCTACATCATCTCGCTACTGCGACATTTTTTTTTTTTTTTACTGATTATCAAGACGTGTAATAAATTATTACCGTAATGAAAGTGTTCATTGGAGGGGAATGTGCATGAAAAGTGAGGTCATTCCATCTTGCAATTTGGTTTAAAAATGCTCCAATATTCATCTTTTAAGTTGAAGGAAGTGTTCCAATTTATATTCTTAAATCTATATAACTTTTTCTAAGTTCAAATAAGTGTTCTAATTAATCTTATACAATGTTTTTTGATGCGTTCTACTTCCAGGAAGAAAGTTTGATTGAGAAATGTTGCATTCATAAGTACTGATGGATTATAGAGATATCTGGATTGTGGTGGTAAATGTTTCGTAACGTAAATATAATGCAATACTGTGATGCATTACCGTAATGTTATTATTACCAAGACCAAAGCAAAGGTCATGGAAAATGCTCTCTCTCTCTCTCTCTCTCTCTCTCTCTCTCTGCTTTTTGTTGTGTCAAGTCGTTTTCCTTTAAAATGTCTAGACTGCGTTGCATCATGCTCTCTTTCTCTCTTCTCTCTCTCTCTCTCTCTCTCTCTCTCTCACACACACACACACATTATATATATATATATATATATATATATATATATATATATATATATATATATATATATATATATTTCTCACCAGCTTCTCAATAACGATTCACTATAAATTTTCATGTCCCACTGTCCCACATTTCACAGGTGACATTCATGCAAACGTGAATATTTTACCGCTCCGAGGCAGGCTGACCTACTGAGTCAGCAGTGAGTGTGCTGGAATACACCTCACTGATTTTCAGACCAAGAGGCAGCTTTTCAGCCAACGTGATCGTAAGACAAGTGTGGAAAAAGAGTTTTCTAAGTATTTCAGTTTCATAATCATAATTACTGTTGATATTGCTCGCTATACTACTTTTTCTACTACTACTACTACTAATTACAACTAGCTACTATTATAACAGCTATTACTACTATTATTACAAGTACTACAAACAACTACTATTCCTTTAAAATTCTACCTTGCTACAACAACAACAACAACAACAACAAAAACAACCTCCTCCTACAATATGTATCAAAACAACAACCGCTACTACTGTTACTGTTGCTTATGCTGCTGCTATAATGTCACGTCTAGAATAACACCTACATTTACTAATTGATGCCCAGCAGCCAGTCAACCCCTACATCGTCTACACCAGGGGTTTTCAATTTTTTTTTTTTCGTTAAGAACTCCCTGATTCGTAAGGCCATATACCATAACTCCCAATACTCTGACATCGAACAGAATGTTAATTTAGTGATTGACACTAACTCATTATGCAATGGTACTGCAAAAGGATATTATTAGATCTGTTATCTAAGTACCCTTGGAATGTCACTTAAGTGACTAATACAAACTCAATATGCAATGGCACCGCAAAGGATATTATTATATCAGCCATCTAACTACCCCTGTAAATCTTGTGAACCGCCAGGAGTTCGCAAATCCCAAGCTGAGACCACCTGATCTAAACCGATCTTCCGCAGCAGCACTAGGCAGACGGTGGAGGGGCGTGGAGGCTGCAGCGTCGTGGCTGGCCCGGACATCGTATTGATCAAGAGGAGGAAGCATCTCGGAGCCAGCATCCTCTTCTTCCGGCCCTGCCACACCCCTCACCACCATCACCATCACAATTACCAGCATGATGAGTTATGCTACTCAATTCGGTTCCTATTAGCTCGTGAATAAACGGATACCTAGTAGACCAGATATGGGAGTTACATGAAAATCTACAGGTCACCACCTATATCACAGCCACCGACATACCTGCATAACAGCCTCTCTGATGCATAACAAACTGACTCGTAATTTAAATAAACAGATTTAACGACTTGTATATCTTTTCTTCATAATACACACCATCACAACCAGCATTACCCACATGAAAGCCTCGGTGATGCATAACGTATAAGCCGCTACATTATCGTATTGCAGTCTCCATATGGTGAATAAACGATTAACATGTCAGATACGGGAGTGACTCAAAAACATTCTACCAACTGTTTAACGATCTGCGTGTTTTTACTCCGTATGCACGACGTGGAATACATCTAAACACCTGGGGATGTAAGACAGGTGCTCTGAACATCTGTCTCATATGCCAACAACACCAGTCTATCACTACACTTTCTTTGCCTACAAATTACACATACACACACATACACAAAAATATGTCTGATTTCAGCATAAACTTTCAATGGAGGAGTAAGAATGTCAAGGAAAGGCTGTGGCAAAAGGTGTCAGGGGGAACAGGAGAGGAGTTCAGACTGAGATGGTGATGTCATATGTAACACTGCTGCGGGTGGAGTGAGTAGTGCTGGTGGTGAATGATGAGAGGTGGTGGTGACCCGGGAGTATGTGTGTAGTGAGAAGGCCAGCAGGGATCGATGGCATTCCTACTCTACGTGTTTGGTTGTGTCATCAGCTTGATTATAAATATTCTGCAGCTGTCATTTTCCTGCTGATAAGAGAGACACAGTAATCGCGTAAAAGCCACCATCTACTAACAGTCACCACACACACGACGAAAAATCACTCCACCTATACTGTCTCTTATGGTCAACTCGTCCTGACGCGGTCAAAACAGATGAAAATACATACAAAAGCAAGTGTTCTAAACAGTACTATGAAAAGACGACTGTTATCTTACCTTCATGTTTTTCTTGGGGCTAAGCGGTATTTCACCCATGATGCACTAAAATCACAACACTGACACCAGGATTATAATAAAGGCTCATGTAAATATTCCGAGGCAGACAAGGCAGTATGGTACACTGTTCACATCCCTCCGGTTCCGTTAAGAGCGCAATAACCTGCGAACTCCCCTCCCTTTAACCGCTGGCGCACATGTTTGGCCATCTGCTGCCTACACACTCCCACCACAGCGCATAGCGACGCTCAACTGTTCGGCGGGAAATATGGGTTTGGCTGGCAGGCGGCTCTCGCTCTCGCTCACTCACTCCTTGTGCGCAACAGTTGCCAAGTGTGCCTTACTTCGTGCGTCTCCACAAGCGCTTAGTATCACCCTCATTCGTTTTCCACAGGACTCAGGGGGCACTACTCGAGTCTAGTCTCTGGGATAGCGGTTGTGGCCAGAAAAGAAGCTCCAGAGAGGGGAGGGCCACACGGCGCATCCCAACCAACATCACGTTCCAATTTCCAAAGAACATCCCGGTTCTTTACATTGTTGCAACATGAGTTGACCTACGTACAAAATTAACGGGGGCAGCATTTATTCACTAGTGGGCGACAAGGATGGTAATGTTATGTCGCTGCTTGTTTGTTTATTCTAAACTCAGGACCAGTCTTTTTCACTGAAACACACACACACACACACACACAAATGTACATATATATATATATATATATATATATATATATATATATATATATATATATATATATATATATATATATATATATATATATATGAACAAATCACATAAGAGCAACTGTAGACAGTGGCAATGAGGTCACTTCCCGCATGTCAATGAAGCTAGTCACTACGCCACTACACCTTCAGCGAGGCAGTGAACACCACAAACACCATCAATGAACTCGCTTCACACGCACATTCGATCCCCCGCGGAATCACACATATATGCAAGCACGCACGCATGCACACACACACACACACACACACACACACACACACACACACACACACACACACATACAGAGACACACACACACACACACACACACACACACACACACACACACACACACACACACACCCGAAGATCAGTCTATGAGCTCTGAGCTTGCTCCGTAATGGGAAAGACTGGCTGGGTGACCAGCAGACGACCGAGGTGAATTACACACACACACACACACACACACACACACACACACACACACACACACCTCAGGCCTCGTGCCCAAGTCAGGGGAACGTCGTGTCACAAAAATGGTGAAAAAGTTGAGTAACCCAACATATCATGGCATGCCAGGTGAAGAGGAGGAGGAGGAGGAGGAGGAGGAGGAGGAGGAGGAGGTGGCGGCAAGAAGAGCCGTCGCACCTCGAGTCTGTGGGCCGTCGGCTGGCCAGGTGAGGAGATGACGTCATGGCGCTGGTGTCAGAGGTATATTTGGGTGCAGCTCGCCGGCTTCCTCCTCCCCTAACCCCGCCAGCCGAGCCCTGCTATACCCTACCCATCATCAGCAGGAACAGCAGTAGTCCCTCTCACACAAGCCACCATGCACCCCTTGACCTCTACACACCTCAGTGTCCCTTAAACACCACTAACTAAACGAGTATAACTCCGACAAACACTTATATCACACACACACACACACACACACACACACACACACACACACACACACACACACACACAAGCACAAAATCGCATAGTAAGAAACTGAGGAAGGGAAGATGTCTGAGAGATGTTAAAAAAATATAGTTTCCCGCAAAGATGTTTTGAGACTTGGAACAGTTTGAGTGAGGAAGTGGTGTCAGCAACGAGTGTGCATAGTTTTAAAGAAAAATTGGATAAGTGTAGATATGGAGACGGGGCCACACGAGCATAAAGCCCAGGCCCTGTAAAACTACAACTAGGTAAACACACACACACACACACACACACACACACACACACACACACACACACACACACACACACACACACACACACACACACACATTTTCAGTGTATTTTTTTACATTGCCTAATTAATAAACCGTTTATTATTATTATTATTATTATTATTATTACACACACACACACACACACACACACACACGAGTAAAAAAAAACCATACACACACACACACACACACGCCCGGTAGCTCAGTGGTTAAAGCGCTGGCTTCACAAGCCAGAGGACCGGGGTTCGATTTCCCGGCCGGGTGGAGATATTTGGGTGTGTCTCCTTTCACGTGTAGCCCCTGTTCACCTAGCAGTGAGTAGGTACGGGATGTAAATCGAGGAGTTGTGACCTTGTTGTCCCGGTGTGTGGTGTGTGCCTGGTCTCAGGCCTATCCGAAGATCGGAAATAATGAGCTCTGAGCTCGTTCCGTAGGGTAACGTCTGGCTGTCTCGTCAGAGACTGCAGCAGATCAAACAGTGAAACACACACACACACACACACACACTCTCTCTCTCTCTCTCTCACACACACACACAGTCATCTATACAGTCCTTCTTTAAAGTTTCACAGAGGAGCTAACAGCCTCCCCGCACTCCATGGACTCTCATCTCTTCACGACCTTCAACATCTCACTCTGCTCTTTCTTAACTAGCGACTATCCCGCCAATTATATCCAGCTACGATTTTCTCTAGGAAGATACATGCATCGTCTCCTAGCCCTTCAAGAATTTCCTGCCCTAGTCATCGCCATCATTGCTAATCCTCCCGGAACTTTGTTAAAGCTTTCTCCCTTGCCATGTTGCATGTCCTTGCCTCCTCGCCACATGTTACATCACCAACAGTTTTCCAAAGCCACCACCGCCCCCTTCCCGACGATCCCTCCTCCACTCTCCGCCACCATGGCCTGAGTGAGCGGTAGAAAGCAGCACCACCGAGGTCGAGGCGGAGAGAGGATTAGAACAAGATGGAAGATGATCACAGCACTCATCTCCCAGTAGCTGATGACTATTATTGTAACTATAGTGTTCTTTTCAGTCCTACCCTATACGCCACCCAACATGACCGATTACACAGTAGATACCTCGCACTATCGAAGTGGGATCGGAATGTTATCGAAGGCAGAGCGAATTCTTTATCTACATGGCATTCACGAGTTTTTATGTTGTGATTCGGGGACGGTATATAAAGTTATTTGTATCCATGAATGGAGTAAAATTTATGTTATAAATGTCTATTTTGATATGTGGGTCAGTTACTTCATGAATCAGCATAAGGAATAAGAGAGCTGCTGCACATAGTAGGGCATTGAGTACAAGTTTGTATTTAGACTGGGTGTGAGCATATGTTACAATACATTAGGTATATCGCGATGTATGAATCAGCTATCCGAAGAATGAACATAAGGGAAGGCATACGAGAGAAATTGTTACACACACACACACACACACACACACACACACATGATCAACATCTCATGTATTCTATTACTGTAACTCTTTAATTCTAGAGCCAAGTAACCAACAAGACTTATCTCTCAACAACCGAACACACATGTCTGGCCTGACCTTTGGGACTCTCCGCGCGGCGTAGAGCAGAGGATATTATGTAAGTCAGAAGGCAATCTCTGGTGGGGCCAGTTGAAGAAGAGGGGCAGAAGGAGGGGAAGAGAAGGCGCCAAGGAGGAAAAAAAAAAAAAAAAAAAAAAAAAAAAAAAAAAAAACGATTAGAAGGTAAGGAGACGGTGATATAGAATGAGAGGGAAGAAAATAAAGCAAAACATAACGGAAACAAAGGAAGGGAAAGTAAAAAGGATATTAACGGAGTAGGAATTGGGAATAATAGAGCTGAGGAAAAAAAATACCCAAGAAGGTGGGGGAGAGATATATAAGGAGTAAAGGAGGATAAGATGAATATATACCAAAGGGAGGAAAGTAAAAACATGACAGGTTACAACAAAAAAAAAAAAAAAAAAAAAAAAAAAAGAGATTAAAGTAAAAAGGAATTAAAAGGCATTAGAAAAGGGAAGGGAAAAGAAGATGTTTGATGAAGAGAAGGAAGAAACTTTTGAGAGAGAGAGAGAGAGAGAGAGAGAGAGAGAGAGAGAGAGAGAGAGAGAGAGAGAGAGACGAAAAGATAATGAAAGGACATATTGAGGTAAAAGCTAGAAAGGAAAGTATAAAAGGGAAATGGGAGTGAAATACGAGGAAAAAAAAAGAAAAAAGGTGGGTGGGATGAGTCCAATAGCACTGGTTCAAGGAATGCTGTGACCTCACTGAACGTTTCTCTTTTTTCTCACAACACAAGAAAAACTCTTCCTTCATACAAAACTACATGCATTCTTCATTCAAAATTTTATATATATACGGGTGGGGCGCGGATACTTCCCGATTTGAGAATGAAATAAAAACCTGTTCACACTTCACAATTCTTTATTCTTCTTTTATGCCTTTCACACAACATGGGGGATTTACTTTTACACTGTTTTAAAGACAATATCTTTTAAATGTCCACCTCCATTGTCAATACACTGATTCAGACGATTTCGGAAGCTTTGGTCTACTCTCTCCAGCATGTTGAGCGGTATATTGGCTATTTCAGTTCGGATGGCGTTCTGTAGGTCTTCCAGGGTCTGTGGACGGTCGTTATAAACCAGGGATTTGAGATATCCCCACAGGAAATAATCAGGTGAGCGCGCAGGCCAGTTTAAGTCTCCTCTCAGGGAAATCAGTCGGTCGGGAAAAGCTTCTCTCAGGAATCCCATTGAAATGCGTGCAGTGTGGGCACACATTGATTTAGCCCCCTGTGATTATTTCCTGTGGGGATATCTCAAATCCCTGGTTTATAACGACCGTCCATAGACCCTGGAAGACCTACAGAACACCATCCGAACTGAAATAGCCAATATACCGCTCAACATGCTGGAGAGAGTAGACCAAAGCTTCCGAAATCGTCTGAATCAGTGTATTGACAATGGAGGTGGACATTTAAAAGATATTGTCTTTAAAACAGTGTAAAAGTAAATCTCCCATGTTGTGTGAAAGACATAAAAGAAGAATAAAGAATTGTGAAGTGTTGTGAAGTGTGAACAGGTTTTTATTTCATTCTCAAATCGGGAAGTATCCGCGCCCCAACCTGTATATATATATATATATATATATATATATATATATATATATATATATATATATATATATATATATATATATATATATATAAATGTGACCCCTATACCATCCATGGAGTTCCCTTTAACTACATCAACTTGTTTGGGGAACGGTACCTAAGTGGGCCTATTTTGTATCACAATTTTTGTTGCCCTAAGCCAGTATTCCTTCTTACGAAAAAAAGAGAAAAAAAAAAAGGAGAGGAAACAAGTAACCATATGAGGACGGGGAAGGAAGCGAAACAAAAAATTGGGAGGAAAAAATAAGGAAAATATAAATAAAAAACAAAACAGCCCTATTTATTTATTTCCCGTAATTGATAACATTTCTCTTTTTTCATTCTGTTTATATTCTTACGCAAAATAAACTTCCTTCCCACTATGTCCTTGAAAAGAGCGCAGAAGGTTACATGACAAGGAAAAAAACAAGAAGGAAGAGGAGGATGGTAGTCACGGAAGAGAGCATGCTTGGTAAGAGATGGGGCAAGTAAGAAAGGAGAGGGAGAAGCAATCACAGTGGTAAGGAAAAAAGTGAAGCGAGGAGAGGCGCGGTGTGTGTGTGTGTGTGTGTGTGTGTGTGTGTGTGTGTGTGTGTGTGTGTGTGTGTGTGTGTGTGTAATTCACCTGGTCGTCTGCTGGTCACCCAGCCGGCCTTTCCAATTATGGAGCGAGATCAGAGGTCATAGACCGATCTTCGGGTAGGATGTGTGTGTGTGTGTGTGTGTGTGTGTGTGTGTGTGTGTGTGTGTGTGTGTGTGTGTAATGACCCCGGGAAGAGAAGAAGTAAAAGTCAAGTTTACGTAAAGGGAAAAAAAAGAACATGGAAGAATAGACGGTGCTTTGTGTTCCAAACTCACTCTCTCTCTCAATAACCAAAAATCAGTAAGACACAAATCCGATGAAACAAATGGAGAGCTAGAATGATGACGATGCTGCTGCTGCTGCTGCTGCTGCTGCTGCTGCTGCTGATGAATACAAAGGAAGACAAACAGCAACAGACCCTTAGGTCCTTACTAGGCTGTTTGTGGAGACTATCTACTAACTACCAGTGGTAGAGACAGGACAGCAAAGCAGAAGACTCCTCCCCACCCACCCCTCCCTCCAGCCGAGACTGGAAGGAAAAAAGGCGAAACCATGTGATATCATAAAATCACATGGAATTTTAGTAGAAAGTGAAAAGGAAATGTATAATCTACGTCTGACTACTTGTGTTTGTGGGGGAAAGTGTTAACGCTTGGTAAATGTCATGTGTGTGTGCATTGTGTACGTGGATGCACAGTGTGTATGTCGAATGGGTGGTGCGGTAGCCTTGCCTGGCGCTTTCTAGGGAGGCAGCAGTCAATCAGGCCCCAGCTCCGTTCAATCCACTGAGATAGCATACTTTCCTGTAGGGACGCCGTACGCTGATAACCCCTTGCAACATTGATCCCTGGTACTTAGTTCCCGATGATGATCAATGGTTGACAAGGCCCTCTCCAAACACAGCCCGTCACAGGTCGAGAGTAGTAGTAGTGACCGTTCACTCTGGGCTATCTGTGCGTGTATGCAGTGTAGTGTAGTATGTATGTAAACACAGTGTGGAGTCAAAAAGGTGGTGCGGCAGCCTTGCCTGGCGCTTTCAAGAGAGGCAGCAGTCAATCAGGCCCCAGCTCCGTACAACCACTGTAAAAGTGCACTTCCCTTTAAAGGGCGCCGCACACTGTATGGTTACCCCTGCAGCGGTGACCCTGGTACCTTAAATCCTGATGATGGTCACCTACTGTCAGGGCTCTTGACTATCCACAGCCTTTCACAGATCGAGAGTAAAAGTAGTGACCATTCACTCCAGGCTATCTGTGTCATGTATGGAGGGTGAGAGTAATTCAAACTAACGGGCAATTTAAACCATGATCAGAGGCCCGGGAGATAAAAGAAAAAGCGCAAGTTATTCGGAAATGAATAGCGACAACCGGGGATTAGATTGAGGCGAACTTTGAACGTTTCGATAGTACCTGAGTTGACAACATTTGATGGCAGACCATTCCATATATTAACTATGCGATTAAAGAAAAAGTGTTTGGCTTCATTTGTTACAAAACGCTTACCAACAATTTTAAAATCATTGCTTCTGGTGACATTTGACTGGTCGACTGATACGTAATTTTGAATATTCATATTTGCAAACCCATTAAAAATTTTGAAAAGCATTATAAGGTCGCCTCTTACTCTCTGTTTCTCAAGAGAAAATAAATTTAATTCTTTTAGGCGATCCTCATAGGATTTGTTCCGCAGCCTTGGGATCATTTTTGTTAATCTGCGTTGTATTTTTTCTAATTTTTCGATATCTTTTTTGTAATACGGTGACCAAAACTGAACATTGTATTCGAGATGTGGACGGACGAGTGAGTTATATAATGTTAATATTATTTTCTCAGACTTGAAAGTGAAAGATCGTCCAATGAAACCAACTAATTTATTCGCAGTTTTGACGACTTCAGTACAGTGTTTGCTAGGCTTGAGGTCTGCTGAAACAATGACACCAAGATCTTTTCTTTGTCCACACTCGTCATTGGGGTATTATTCATCTTGTATGTCGCCTGAGGATTTTGATTTCCTATGTGTAAAACGTGGCATTTATCTATATTGAATTTCATTTGCCACTTGTTTGACCATTCGATGAGAGTATCTAAATCTCTTTGCAAAAGTTGTCTTTGGCTTTCTGAGTCTACTCTGTTTGCAATTTTGTGTCATCTGCGAATTTTGAGAGCTTACAATTTATTCTTTCATCAATGTCGTTAATATATATAATAAAAGAATAGGTCCCAGAACTGATCCTTGAGGAACGCCACTGCTTACGTTAATCCAGTCTGAAGATTTACCATTGATCACAACTCGCTGTTTACGATCAGACAACCAATCCTCGATCCACGCTGCAATGTCACCAGTTATACCATGCGCTTTTACTTTGTTGATAAGACGTTTATGTGGCACTTTGTCAAAAGCCTTTTGGAAGTCAAGATATATGATATCGACCGCTCTGGTGTTGTCGTACAAATTATATATATCATGGAAAAAGTCAAGCAAATTTGTTAAACATGACCGCTTGTTTCTAAATCCATGTTGTGATTCGTTTATTATGTTGTTACTTTCTAAGAATGCAACAACTTTATCCTCAAAACTGTCTCCATTAGCTTACCTACCACTGAAGTGAGGCTAATTGGTCGATAATTTCTAGTTTGAGACTTGTCACCTTTTTTAAAGATTGGAGTTACGTTTGCGAGTTTCCAGTCATCAGGAACTTTACGAGTGCTTAGTGATTTATTAAAGAGGATAGACAATGGTTTAACAAGTTCGTTCTTTGCCTCTTTTAGTATTCGTGGAGAAATTTTATCGGGACCAGGAGTTTTATTTGTTTTAACTTTATTTATTGCGCTCAAAATTTCATTTTCTTGGATATCGCACGTATTTAAAGACATTATTGCTGTGATTTGGTGCAGTTGGCTGATTTTCTGAATAATTTTCTTCAGTGAAGACTGACGCAAAGTAATTGTTTAATTTAATAGCCATTTCAATTTCGTTGTCCGTGTGTTCGCCATTGTCTAGAGCTAGCGGCCCTATTGATGAAGCTATTGCTTTTTTAGTTCTGATATAACTGAAAAACTCTTTAGGATTTGTCTTGCTACGATTGGCGATATGGAGCTCATAATTTTTCTTACTTTCCCTAATAAGTTTTTAGCATTGCGTCGCAATTGGTCATGCTCAGTCTTGTCTCTTTCATTGTGCGTTGTTTTGTATTTTGGTAGGCGCGTTTTTTTAGTAGAGAGACAGTTTTTTATTTCTGAATTCCACCATGTAGGCTTATAGCTGGCGATTGAGCGCCTATTTCGTAGTGGAATAGCGGATTTTACAGCTCGATCTAGTTTAAATGTAAAATGATGATGATGATGAGGAGAAGGAGGAGGCACTTAACTTAACGATAAGGACAGCATTGCATAGCGTATCTGAGTGGTGGATAAGATACTTCAACGAAGTGCTCCTGATTACACACGTGGACGGAAACATAGGTGGAACGAAGGTTATGCGGTGGTGAGCCTGATCGTTGAGTATAGAAATCGGAGATAAAGAAAGCTGAAAAATGTTGATGCTGCTGATGGTAATGGCAACGGTGATGATGATAAAGACATGAAAAGGAGAGAGAGAGAGAGAGAGAGAGAGAGAGAGAGAGAGAGAGAGAGAGAGAGAGAGAGAGAGAGAGAGAGAGAGAGAGAGAGAGAGAGAGAGAGAGAGAGAGAGAGAGAGAGAGAGAGAGAGAGAGAGAGAGAGAGAGAGAGAGAGAGAGAGAGAGCGAAGGGTGGAAGGATAAAGAAGGAAGGACGAAAGGAAGAATGAAAAAACGAAAAGAGAGGGAGTAAAAAAAATTCGGGACAAGTAGGAGGGAAGGATGAGAATGGAGGCAGTTTGGGGAGGCGAGGAGAGCCAGATAATAACCTTCTCCCATTTCTATGTGGATAAGAGAGGATGGGGAGGATAAGTGACCTTGCAATCCCTAAGTAATCCTCATCTCTAACACGGAATCTCTCAAAGGAAGATACAAGATAGGATTAAACACCATATAAAAAGGCACAGATTCTCTCCAGGCCTTGCTTATATAATTTCAAATTTTATTCCACATGGGCGAGACTTAATTAAGTTTCTATACTACGTAATCAAGGCTAAACCAAATTCTCAACACAGGTCATGGATAAGCCTTGTCATGTCTCCTTTTAACGTGTGTGTGTGTGTGTGTGTGTGTGTGTGTGTGTGTGTGTGTGTGTGTGTGTGTGTGTGTGTGTGTGTGTGTGTGTGTGTGTGTGTGTGTGTCAATTAATACTAAACTATTTATCTCCGAGTGCATTTATCCTTTTACACGCATACACTGTTTAAAAAACGAATATTTATGGGTAGAAGTGTCTACATTTATCTTTCTACATGTGTTTACTGTTAATCAAGACGAGAGTCTGTGTACTGAAGTGCCCATCCCTCAGTTTCGTTGTGTGGTTCACAAGGAATACGATGAACAATGCATACTGATAAAAGATGTGTCAAAACCAGAACTAGAGCAAATTGAGATTGAGAGATTAAGTGTTTGGTGACGCAAGAGTGGTCTCGTGGTGGTACATTGCTTATTAATCTGGTGAATTAAATTATAATGATCAAACAGTGTGTGTTAATAAATGTGTCAAAACCAGAACATGACAAAGTGAGGTCGACTGGCTGCATATCTAGTGTAGCCTTACGACAGTAATACAGTATCTAACATAATTAATGGTGACTAGAGTGAATTTTATACTGAATTGAGAATAAAGCTATGAAAAGAAAAAAGAAAAGTTAGGCAAACATCACAACCACCTTGAGTAGATAGACGCGCTGGTAGTGGTATCAACTGTTACTTGACGCGTAGTAAAAGTACACTCAGGCTCTGGTAGTGCCGACAATGGCCACTACGTACATAAAAAAAAAAAAAAGCCGGCAGTTAGTGCATCCTTCAGTTCCGCAACTTATGCATTACTAATGTCAGTCTCATAGAAGGATAAGTCAACGAGTAGCTAGAGGAGGGACAAGGAGCAAATATTACAAGTTGGACTGTCCTGCCTGGAAAAAGATGAATATTTAGCCACCCTCGTCGGTAGCTACGCCATGCCAAACATTTCTAAACCAACTATCACTCATGTATATTATTTTCAAAGGCCAAAGAGACGACTAGTTTCTAACAGGTGCTTTTCCCACGACTAAAGGCGTGTTCACATGTGTAAATATGCGACTGAAATTGCAAGTTGCTAGAATCGACTGAGCCCTTCTAGTCGGAACACGTTCACACATAGTACCTGGAAAGTATTAGCTAGTTGGTGGGAAGTGATTGTAAACAAACAGCTATCCAACAAGATGTCTTCCTTTGGTGACGATGACGATTGCTATCAAATTAAATACACGCAAGTATTCAATCCTCACCCCCAACAACACTCTGCCTTGAGGGAAGCAGTCATCGAAGATTGGCATCAATCTCATCGAACGCCAATTTGCATTTTTTTTTTTTTTTTTTTTGCTGTAGAGTTAACTTTTAGGGTCCCAGATGTGCTCTATTTCCCTCATCAACTCTAAATTCTTTTCTACATCGACAACACATTTTCAAACCTTTCTCCGTGACGTCACAACGTAAACAAAGTGGCAAATCAACTGAACAAGACCAACATGATCTTGTTTTGCGACTGTTTTTTCCAGTCCACAGGCACCGATATTTAGTCTGAAACTTTACGTGTGAACCCATCTTAATGCAAAATTCTTGTTAAATTTCCTTAGAATCATGATGAAACCTTTGGAAACACCCAATTATTTCTAGTAGAGTCTATTAAACTATAACTAGAATCATTAACTTTTCCTAAAAATCCCTATAAAATAGTAGGAATAGGGTGCATAGATTATCACTAGAATCGTGAGGAAACAATTGAAAACCCCCCAATGACTCAAGTAGAACTTGAACTATCATTACACTCATAAGAAAAAAAAAAAAAAAAAGAAAGCTTCCTGACAATTCCCACTAAAACTTGAAAAAGTAGAATACCGACAATTATGAAAAAAAAACTTTAAAATTCCTAACAGATTCTAAAAAAGACTACCAAAACTCTTAATAAAATCACGAAAACATTTACGAAAAATTTAAAATCTCTCACTAAAGCAGACACGTTAGAAAAGACAATAGCAGGTGTGAGAACCACCGCAAACATGCAATTAATATCTAAGCTTATATCCTGCAACTTTAACATATCAGAAACAAAGAAAAAAAAAATACTCGCACTCCCATGTAGGTTGAAACTCACCACGATGCAGCTTTATGAACAATTCTAGTCACTTTCCAAGGGTGAGGGGACGAAGGAGTGGAGAGGGAGAGGAAGGAAGGACTTTGGATACAGATGAATGAGTCTACTACATATCATTTATGAGGCTTAGGGCGTGGAGAGAGGGAAGGATTACGTTTTTTTGGGAAGAATTGAAATGATAGGAAAGGGAGTGTAAAAAAAAAAAAAGAGTAGGGATGGATAAAAAAAAAAGAAGAATAGTCATTGGAGAGAAGATTAAGCAGTAAGGGAGAGGAACTGAAAGGAACACGAGATAAGAATATGATAGGAAGGAATGAAATGAAGAGTGGGCGATGATGGGAAACAGAAAAAAAAAAGTTTAGAAAAAAAGGCTTGGTATAGAGAGAGAGAGAGAGAGAGAGAGAGAGAGAGAGAGAGAGAGAGAGAGAGAGAGAGAGAGAGAGAGAGAGAGAGAGAGAGAGAGAGAGAGATGCAACTAAGGCTGTGCTCTCTCCACAATCATTTTAAAAATAGCCAAAATGATGATTAGCCGGGTTTTCAAGAACGTTTCTCCTGTTAATAATGAGATCACGGTTTTTCTTTTTTTTTTTTTTTCAAGTAATTTTCCTAGAACCGAAAAGAAAAAAAAAAAAAAAAAAAAACACCCTTGAAACTTTATCTAGTATCTTTTGAAACAAGTTGAGGCGCTGCGCAGACGGTGTTCAGAATAAAATCCAAGTAAGCCTCAGAGGTAGTGATGGCACCAGACTACATAAATACGTGCTGTGGGTTTAGTGTACGTGAGAGCAGGCGGGCGTCCCGGCTCGGGCCTCCATTTCTAGTCATGAATACCTCGTGTCCAATAATCTCTCTCTCTCTCTCTCTCATCCATTCCTTCGTTTTCTTCTCGTAGCCAGTCATGAGTCTTATAACAATCGGAGCCAATGATAGTTGTCAACCTTACAACCCATAATTGGCCGTCCGTCACGTGGAAACAAGGCAGGATTAGATTGTGTCATACCATCCCTTCTCTTCCCTTCTTTTCCCTCCCTTCCGGTGAACAGGCCGAGTCAAGTTCTCGCTTCATCCATTACCCCTTGTGCTCATTCATATTCTTTAGTTATTTCTAAAGGTTGTGAAGTAATAAGGTTAATGCCAAATTTCCTTTATGTCTCTCAATCATTATATTAACCCTTCAATACTGAAACGCAGTTTTACCATGATTTTTTGGGTACGATAAGACAATATTATTTACATTAGGAAGGATCTACGGAGGTCAAAAGGTTAATGTACAGAGTCTTCCTTATTGAAATAAAATTCTCACATACGTTTCTGAAGCTGTATAAAATCAACAAGTAGTAACCAGAATTAATATGAAAACGCGACATGGTAATGAACGGGTTAAGGCAGCATTAAATAGTTCAGGCTGTCTTTTCTTCCCTGTTTTTTGTGTTACTTTATATAAGAATAACATAAGAAACTCCCTTTCCTCCTTTTTCTCCTCTTTTTATATTTCTATACAAGACTTACAAACTCTCTCTCTCTCTCTCTCTCTCTCTCTCTCTCTCTCTCTATCTCTCTCATGTCTAACCTAAGCCTTCCCCTTCATAGCGAGGGCCAATCTTTATCCCTCCTTACCCCCTTCCTTCCTTTATAAATTATGTTCGAGTCTAATCTAGCAAAAAGCTGGAGGGGTGGAGGGCAGGCAGATCACAAGAGTAGATAAAAGTACGAGGAAAAGAAAGGTGAGGATGAAAACTTCTAGCTTCATGTATGGTTACTGCACTAAGGATCCTTCTTGTGCTCGCTATGGAGAGATAACCGTTGGAGTTCTAATAATAGTTGAGCAAACTGACGCTGAGAAAGAAACACTGAGCAACATAACGGTAAAGGAGAGAAAGTCAAAGGAGGAAAGAGCCGTAAAGAGAAAGTAGGGACGAGTTGGGATTATGAAAGGAAGACGAGATGAGAAAACGATAAGATATTAAATGAAGAAAGAGAACTCTGATATGATACGAAAAGATTATGTACTATTCTATTACTATTGTCATTAGAGGTATTTTTAATCACACAGTACACAATTTATCTATATCCATCTACCAATCAACCACCAATATATATATATATTCACTTACAACATCACAAAAGCACGAATACACACATCTAATCCTGTGTCTTCTGTAACTTATCGTATCTAAATACACACACACACATATATATATATATATATATATATATATATATATATATATATATATATATATATATATATATATATATATATGTTATTTAGATACGAGAAGTTACAGAAGACACAGGATTAGATGTGTGTATTCGTGCTTTTGTGATGTTGTAGGTGAATATATATATTGGTGGTTGATTGGTTGACTGGTTGGTTAGCTGGTTGGCTGGCTGCCTGGTATTTCCCTTCCTGACTCGTGTTGTTTACATACGAACTGACTGGTATATTTGGGTGATCATATGTAACGGTACCAAGATAGTAGTTGGCTAATCCACCTCTCTCTCTCTCTCTCTCTCTCTCTCTCTCTCTCTCTCAGACTTTGTACGAATAATCTCCTCTGTTGCTCTTCTGATCTTGCTAACTACATGCCTCCCCTCCTCTTGCGGCCTCGCTGTACAAGGCTTTCTTTTTTCTTTCACCCCTATTCTGTTCAACTCTCTAACGCAACAGTTAACTAATACTCTCAATCATTCATACCTTTCTCTGTTAAACTCTGGAACTCCCTGCCTACTTCTGTATTTCTATCTTCCTACGACTAGACTTCTTTTAAGAAAGAGGTTTCAAGACATTTGTCCCAGATTTTTGGCTAACTCTCTTAATCTTTAAGGGAACTGGCAATCAAGTAGGCTTTTTTTTTTTTTTGTTGTTGCCCTTGGCCAACTTCCCCTATTCCATAGAAAAAAAAAAAAAAAAGAAAGGTGACACACGACCAAAAAGACAAGCCAGAAGTAAGCAATCAACGTGAGGAAACAA
The DNA here is from genome assembly GCF_017591435.1 of Portunus trituberculatus. NCBI lineage: Eukaryota > Metazoa > Arthropoda > Malacostraca > Decapoda > Portunidae > Portunus > Portunus trituberculatus. The sequence continues at coordinate 14,721,434 of NC_059300.1, forward strand.
GCAGTCATAAGTCTTGGAGCAAGAGCAGGAAAACACGCACTAGGCCAGTACACAAATGACCGGGGATGCCAGGAAGGCTATACGAAACAAGAAGAAAAAGTTGAAACGTCTAGGAGGGAGACCAGAAGGAGAGGTAGCTGCCAAGGGTGAATGAAGGGAAGTATTATTAAGACACTGAATGGTGCGCAGGTTGTCAAGGTGGAGAGGAAGTGGGGAGAGAATGTGCCAAGAGACGGTGAGAGATGATGTTGGTGTAAGCTAAAGAAGGAAATGTAAAGAAATGTTGAAATAAAGGGAAGGAAAATGTGCTTCAGGAGAGGAAGGAAGGGGAGGGGAGCATGGGAAGAGAGGAAAGAGGTATGGAGAGGTGCTAGAAGAAAAGTGGTTAGAGGTGTTGAAATAATGGGAAGGAAGGGAGGGAGAGCAAGGAGGGCGTTCGTCAGGTGAGGGTGTTGAAATGGGATGGAGAAAAGATGGAAGAAGGAAGGAGGAAGGTGAAAAAAGAAGGAAAGACGGGGAGTCGAGAGAGAGAGAGAGAGAGAGAGAGAGAGAGAGAGAGAGAGAGAGAGAGAGAGAGAGAGAGAGAGAGAGAGAGAGTATGGAGAGGAGTTGAGATATATATACCACACTAGCGAATAAGGAACAGGTAAACAAACACATACACGAGAGAGAGAGAGAGAGAGAGAGAGAGAGAGAGAGAGAGAGAGAGAGAGAGAGAGAGAGAGAGAGAGAGAGAGAGAGATGGAGAGGGAGTTATGAGATATATATACCACGAGAGAGAGAGAGAGAGAGAGAGAGAGAGAGAGAGAGAGAGAGAGAGAGAGAGAGAGAGAGAGAGAGAGAGTATGGAGAGGAGTTATGAGATATATATACCACACTAGCGAATAAGGAACAGGTAAACAAACACATACACGAGAGAGAGAGAGAGAGAGAGAGAGAGAGAGAGAGAGAGAGAGAGAGAGAGAGAGAGAGAGAGAGAGAGAGAGAGAGAGAGAATTCAAGCGTAAAACCAGTAAAACCCAAAAAATAAGCACCACTCCATCCTCTACAGTCTACACACACACACACACACACACACACACACACACACACACACACACACACACACACCACGTAGTGTAGTGGTTAGCACGCTCGATTCACAATCGAGAAGGCCGGGTTCGAGTCCCGGCGCGGCGAGGCAAATGGGCAAGCCTCTTATGTGTGGCCCCTGTCCACCTAGCAGTAAATAGGTACGGGATGTAACTCGAGGGGTTGTGGCCTCGCTTTCCCGGTGTGTGGAGTGTGTTGTGGTCTCAGTCTTACCCGAAGATCGGTCTATGACAGTGGTTCCCAACCTGTGGTACGCGTACCACTAGTGGTACGCGAGGGCCTTCCAGGTGGTACGCGAGCACTTTCGGGGTCATGAACGATTTTTAGTTATTTTTTACTTCACAAAAATGTTTACTGCCTATGGCCCTAACATAAAATAAAATGATTTCCGATGTGCTGTGAGCAAAGTCATGCCCCGCATTGACCAGCTGGTGGAGAAGAAGCAGATGCAGCCCTCGCATTGAGTTGAATTTTTTTTAGTTCATTTGTGTGTTCTACTTGTAAAATTATGGTAAATAAAGTAATATCTGATCGAATTGAGTTTCTTTGGAACCAGGTGGTACGCGGCGACTGTACAGGACCTCCAAGTGGTACTAGATCACTAAAAGGTTGGGAACCACTGGTCTATGAGCTCTGAGCTCGCTCCGTAATGGGGAAGACTGGCTGGGTGACCAGTAG
>NC_059300.1:14725703-14818203 GCF_017591435.1 Portunus trituberculatus
AGAAAGATGATTTAAGAAAACATTATTCACGTGTCTTGAGTATGAAAGCGTGAAGAGTAGATATCAGGAAGAAATAAAAAAAAAAAAAAAAAAAAAAAAGATAAAGAAAAACACTAGCACTTCTTAAACTCGCTTCTGTGAAAATGTGAAAAAATGAATACAAGCAAAATTATACAAATGAATAAAAACAAAATATACAAATAAGAAATAGAAGAGATGATAAAAACGAACATTACAAATTTGCTTCTATAAAAATGTTACCAAAACAAAACAAAAAATAGATAGCTACAAGATACAAAAATTTCTTGCTTTGAGAATAGAAAGAATAGGAAGGACGATATATGAAAAAAAGTCACATACCAAGCTTCCCTCAGTTGCCAATGCGAGAAAATATGGAACTGATAGTGGTTGGAAGATCATAAAACCGATCACTTTCTCGGAGACACCCTTATGTGAACAGACAAGGCCACTATTTAACTACCTTCTATCTATTCGTAACACATTATCTTCCCCTTAACTGGCATGAAGAAATAAACAGGAGAGAAAATAATGCTCAGTTTGACAGGCTGGATGCGGACTCGTTAAGGTAAGACAGCATGCTGAGTCAGAGGTAGGCAGGCAGCGTTCAGATGTGCTCCTTTAAAGGCTGCGAACTCGCCAAAGGGGATTATGGAGAACAGATGATAGATGCTTAGTCCACTACCCGGCCAGTCTGTCACTCAGTCATTCATTCAACTATACAACTAAATTCTAAAACAGTTTTGTTTTTAGCCTGTCAGTCATCCTGCTATAAAACTAACCAAATAGATAAATTTCTTTTACTGATTTTTCTTCATACAGTTAATCTACCGATTAGTCTGTCGGTTAGTTGTCTATAAAACTAACGAGATTGATTTTTTTCTGATCTAACGATCTACCAATCAGTCAATCAGATATAAAAGTAATCCAAAAGTCAAGTTACTATTATTTTTTTCCTACAGTTAGTCAATCAGATCGTCCAACATTATTCACTATTCACTGTTTCCCGCTAAGTCAGTGAGTCAGTCAGCTTGCTGGTTGATGTCATTCCTGCTGCAGCTGGTTTGTTATTACTAGTAAAGTTACATATGATTTTCAAATTTATTCTTTCTCTCTCTCTCTCTCTCTCTCTCTAAGGTATTTAAACATCTTGGTATGGGCGGCAACGACTTTGACGGGGTCGGCAAGAGCCTGCGCGTGTACCCTTCCTGAAGCCCCAGCACTACCCAGCCTGACGTCACCGCGCCAACCCAGGGATGGTGCTAAGGGTCACAGCGGGCCCCATCCGGTGGCGGGTGAAGCGGGTCATTTAGTTCTTCGAGCCGGTTTTACGAGATGACGTCATGTGCTGCGCGGTGAGGCGGCCAGCGAGGCGAGACCCCACCAGCCAATGGGGGAAGGAAGGCTGTGCCGTGGTGACTGATAAACCGCCGCGCCGTGGGAAGCCTTGTGGTGCAGTCTTTGCAAAGTGGGAGTGTTGACTCGCCACCCACGGCATATACATATGTCCGGTAAGGAAAGCAGGCTTTCCCTTAGTTGGTTAACGTATGGTTATATATAGACATGCCTACATAAACATGTACATCTGGCCCGCCCTAACGTTTATCCCAGGGAGCTTAACGCCGCTCATCGCATTGGCCGCCACATCGGAGCCTTAGAGGTTCCTCACCCTGGTTATCAGTAATCCCCTCGCACAGGGCCCAAGGTCGAGCGGCGCCTTGCTGGCATCACAGTGTTCCTCGGGTAAAGCTGAAGATAATCCTGGTTATTGGATGCGCTAGGGGTAAGCGAGTTTTTACCAATGAGATTATTTTGTCGACGTTTGAGGGACATTACTATCTTGTGTAAGTGAATAATGTTTTGTCCTCGTTTAGGATCAATCATAAAACACGGCATGTTTTTGTTTCGTGATTATCACGGAAAGGCGCTAAAATCGTGTGTGTTTGGGCTGGCGCGATGATATCTGCGAGAGGATGAAATGAAGGGAGAAAGGGGAAGAAGGGACGATGAGGCTGGTAATGAAAGCCAAGGTGATGTCACATAAGACAGCTCGACGCGACCACTCGTACACCATACATTAACTCTTTCTTTTTTCACTCAGAAGATATGGGGAGTGCATGGATGAAGGAGGATATAAGGAGGATAAAAGTCCAGAGGCGGTGAGCAGGATGAGGAGAGGATGAGAGGCATGGCTGGGGGAAGGAAAGGCGAGAAGTGCGTGAATGGGAGGAGACAACACACAACCCGCCCACCACCAACTCAGCACACTTATGCATGCTTACTTCCGCGCGGTATCAGGTTTCAACTCAAGATATTGCCACCACCTGCTCGCCCTCGCCTCCAGAGCCCTACTCAATACTTCATCTTGCAACCCAACGCCTCGCCCACCCTGCCGCTCACTTGCTGCCCTGCCCCTCTATTCGAATACTAACTCTACTTGTAACGTGACAAAAATTAACAACATAACTAAATCTTGTGATCGTAACTGTACTTACGTGATTTAATACATGGTTAATACATGGTTAGGCTAACTAAGCCTCGCAATCTCATTTGAAAATACTTATCAATCAAGTTAACTTAAACTGGCAATACGAATCATATCTGCTGAGAGAGAGAGAGAGAGAGAGAGAGAGAGAGAGAGAGAGAGAGAGAGAGAGAGAGAGAGAGAGAGAGAGAGAGAGAGAGACTCATTACTACTATTTTCACAGCAGGACGACGAAGACTACCCAACTCTGCCAATATCATTACAAGGACGTTTGTTTCATTCAATCCCTTCTTTCCACTTAAGGGTGGTCTCGCGTTTCATAGAGAACGGTCTTTTCCCAACGCTGCCCATGCCAGTGCATTTCGTCCACTATCTTTGTGTTGAGTCTTTTTATAGCAACTACTATTTCAGTGCACGGGAAGAAAATGAGCGGGCAATATTGCAACTCACTAATGGCTTAATGGGTTATAATGTTCGCCTTGCATCACGCCGCTCTATGCATTAACCTACTTGTCTGATGCCGTAAATTTAGCCCAAAATGCAATGCGTCTTGTAATCAGGTAACGTATTAGTAATTACGTCTTAGTAACTGTGCTCTTTGTCTCCGTGTGTGTGTGTGTGTGTGTGTGTGTGTGTGTGTAATTCACTGTTTAATCTGCTGCAGTCTCTGACGAGAAAGCCAGACGTTACCCTACGGAACGAGCTCAGAGCTCATTGTTTCCGATCTTCGGATAGGCCTGAGACCAGGCACACACCACACACCGGGACAACAAGGTCACAACTCCTCGATTTACATCCCGTACCTACTCACTGCTAGGTGAACAGGGGCTACACGTGAAAGGAGACACACCCAAATATCTCCACCCGGCCAGGGAATCGAACCCCGGTCATCTGGCTTGTGAAACCAGCGCTCTAACCACTGAGCTACCGGGCCGTGTGTGTGTGTGTGTGTGTGTGTGTGTGTGTGTGTGTGTGTGTGTGTTTCGTGTTGCCTGTACCTTTGCGAGCGTCTATTGAAGTGTCATCACACTCAGCGCCAGTTTTTTCCACCATTGACCTTGTTCCAGTCAGGACTCTCAAGGGTATAACGTAAGTAAGCTGATAAATAAAAAACACCGAGGTAGAATAAATAGAAAACATTTAATAAAAGATAGTTACTGTCCCTCACGTTTGTTGTCAAATGTTCAGTGACTGACACACACACCCATAACGAGACAACCTAAAAATGAAAACGGACAAATATTACGTACATATTCTTTTACATAGTAACACATGACAACCTTGATTTTCTTGCTAGTTTTGAGAGAGAGAGAGAGAGAGAGAGAGAGAGAGAGAGAGAGAGAGAGAGAGAGAGAGAGAGAGAGAGAGAGAGAGAGAGAGAGAGAGAGAAAGCGGCAGTGACAACAACCTCCTCTTACACCACCTCTTTCTCCTCCTCCTCCTCCTCCTAATCCACCACTACCTACCCAGCAAACTGACAGCCCCTTGAGTAAGCTAGCAGGGGTGAGTGACGTCAACGGTAAGTCAGATGTCAGCCGCCGAGGGTGATGCAGCGTCACACCACACCCGCCATAAAGAATTACAAGCCGGGCGATGACGGAATCACACAACCTTCACGACGCGACCAACATCACACGAATACGAGAATTCTGTAGGGGCGGGACACGGGGCACGGGGGATAGAGCATAAAGACGCCATACGGTGAGAGGAGAGGAGGGAGAGGAGACACGGAAACAACCTTCTCATTTTAGGTATTTATCAGAGACCAACCCAGAAAAGAAAGGCATAAAATAGATGTGAAGAAGAAAAAAGAAGCCACGTCGCAGATCAAACAAGAGAAAAAAAGATGATAAATGCCCCCACATCTCAACCACGAGAATAAAGAAAATAGGAAAGAGAGAGAGAGAGAGAGAGAGAGAGAGAGAGAGAGAGAGAGAGAGAGAGAGAGAGAGAGAGAGAGAGAGAGAGAGAGAGAGAGAGAGAGAGAAACTTGCCTCAAATGCTGTTGCTAAGAAAACACAGGAAAAAAAATCAAATAAAAAGAGAAACCAATTCATTTCCTAGTGTCTTACTGTGGGAGGAACTAAAACATGAGCAAACAGAAAACGTGTACTGGTGAAAAGCGTCGAGAAGAGGTGTTACGGAGTCTTAGAAGTGGTAGAATGAGCAGGAGGCTAAATGGAATATGAAAGGTGGTACAGGAACAAACAAGGGACGTTGAGTGGTGAAAGGGATGTAAATGAGGTGTTAGGAAGACCTAGAGGCAATAGAATAAACAGAAAAGAAAGGGCGCTAGTGAAAGATGAGGGGAGCGTTGAAAGAGAATGATGAAAGATAGTTTGAAAGTTGAAATCCTGGTGTGGAGGATACAGAGAGCTAGACTGAAGGTAAAGGGCCTAAACAGCTAGAGAAAGTGAATGGGGAGTGAGAGGGGATGAAAATAACAACATAAAGGAGACTTGAGGCTGATGTAAAGCTACGGAAGGCAGAGGGGAAAGAACAAAGGATGTAAGGGATTGAGGAGAGGAGGCAAATAGATGAGCCTGAAGGGGGCAGAAGTGAAGGCGATATCAGTAGATGGCCAGCAGGAAGGATGGATGGATGATGTAGGGGTGTCGCGGTAACGTCCTCTCCGCAAAGAACGTACATAATGGTTCCCTTCCGTCAGATAATGACGATTGCAGAGAGAGAGAGAGAGAGAGAGAGAGAGAGAGAGAGAGAGAGAGAGAGAGAGAGAGAGAGAGAGAACTGCTTAAAACTCAAAGAATACCACTGCTAACACCACTATTACCTTAACAACAACAAACCTAACACTAACCAAACCAAACCAAGCCTATTACATTTTTACAAAAGTTCTGGTTGGTGTTTGGGCCTCCGGTCTACGCTGCACAGGTTCGATTATTTGCCAAACTTAGTTGCCCGGTGGGAGATGTAGATGTAGCATTCTCCCGTAAACCCTAGCGGTAAACCTTAGCTGTTGCGGCGCCTAATAGAATAATTTCCACTTTCCATTTTTACGACAAACGTCAGGACTAAATAGAAATCAACATAGTTATATAAAAGATTTTAAAAAAATCAAGAACTGGACAATGTGCAAGATCCAGTCAAGTCACGTGAAGCAGCAGATGTTGTGTATAAACAAACATTCAGGGCTCACCTCACACCATGACACAACACAACACACACACACACACACACGTTGTAAGGTATATAAATGAAAACTCAACACTCCACGGCCTCCGGTTTGTTTATTTACTTTGTTCGCACCACGCCCTGATCTGATGCTGAGAGAGAGAGAGAGAGAGAGAGAGAGAGAGAGAGAGAGAGAGAGAGAGAGAGAGAGAGAGAGAGAGAGAGAGAGTTAATAAGCATGTTCTCTCACAACCAGAAGAACGGTGACGAGGAGCTACAGGCAAACGGGAAGGTTTAAGAGAACGTTGTCTGTTTCTTATGAGATGTAAATATATTTAAATCAGGAAAGGTTATTGTTGAGAAGTGAACAGATGTGCTGGAAGGAGGAGGAGGAGGAGGAGGAGGAGGAGGTAAAAAAAAATCCCAAATCATATAAAGAAATGTTAAAAACGAAGGAAAGAAACAGCACGCGCGCGCGCACACACACACACACACACACACACACACACACACACACACACACACTCTCTCTCTCTCTCTCTAGTGCAACATTAACATACTAAAGAGCTTTACTTGTAACACATTATCAGATAACTTAATGCCTATAGATTCTATAAGCCACATACACTCACATTTCTACTGATACGAGATAAGAAAAAAAATACATATGGCTAGGCTAAGTTACTTATTTTGTATCCCGGACGTGAGATAACAGGCTGGGGAGAGGATAAGACGTATAGCGTACTATGGTAATTCTGCCATTGCTGGCAGGACAACAAGGCGACTCACTCTGTGATACAAATATAGTTGAGTCTTATCGCGTTAATCACATTCAACATTCGACATACTCTCCCTATCCTGCCTTAAACGTACCATGAGGACTCTATCTATATGCTATACAAGGGGCGTGACGAATCTCAGTCAAGGTTTTCCAAAGCGTTTTTCAGGAGAGTATAATGAAAAGGAAGCTACCACGTTATTTACCGTTATGCCTATAAACTGTAATTATCATGGTCTATAAATATCGACCCGGGGACAGTGAGAGGTATATATGAAGGCGGGTTCACATGTGTTAATATGCGACTGAAATTGCAAGTCAGTAGAATTTTCGACTGAATATCGGTATCCAGCGACTGAAGAAACCAGTCACAAAACAAGACCGACATCTTGTTCAGTCGATTTGCGACTTTGTTTACGTTGTGACGTTACGGAGAAGGTTTTGAAAATGTGGTCTTCGATGTACAAAACATGCTGGAGTTAGTGAGGGAAAAAGAGCGCATCTGGGAGCCCCAAAATTAATTCTATGGCAAAAAAAAAAAAAAAAAAAAAACCTTACGAGATAGATGCCACTCTCCTAGAACTGTTTCCCTCTATGCAGGGAGTTATTGTAGGTGGGGATTGAATACTTGTGATGATTTAATTTGATCGCAATTGTGCATAATCTTATTAAGATTAAACTACCTCTTCGGCATCGCCATCGGAGGGAGACATCTTGTTAGGTAGCTGATTGATAATTGTTTACTTTCACTTCCGCCAACCAGCCGATACTTTCCAGTCGCTATGTGTGAAAGTGTTCCGACTAGAAGGGCTTTGTTGATACTTCTAGCAACTTGCAATTTCAGACGCATATTTACACGTGTGAACCCGTCTTTAGTGTTGGTTGGTGTCATGTTAATTTAATGAGTGAGATATAAGTGTTAATTCAATATAAAGTTACATGATTGTTTTCCGACATGCGATAGAATTCTATTATTCCATAAATATTCACAAGACAGACTAAGGTGTTAGTTGAAGGAAAAAGATTTTATGCGAGTTTTACTGTGCTAATTAAATGTCTTACATTTCTGTGTTTAAAATCATAAACCAAAGAAAAGGAAGAACAAAAATGCCAGACTTCATTAATGTCATTGCAGGAAGCTGTTTACAATAAGCTACACTATCTAATATAACGTAAGAGGTTTAAGTAAAGACGACGGCTGCGGGATCATATGATAGAAACTATACAAAATTCTCTGAACAAACAAAACAACGCCATGCCTTATGAACGTCTCTATACGAAACTAATTACAAATTACAGAAGGATGAGGGTGAGCGCAAATGTGATATTCTTCAGTACCATGACACGCTTTCATATTCACTCTTATTATTTAGCAAGTTTTTACAGCTTCAGAAACTTAAGTGGTGCTCAAAATAGTAAAGACTTTGGCCATTAATGCTCTGACCGCTATAGACCCTTTCTAATCTATATAAAATCGTCTAATCATACCTAAAGCTCAAGATAAAAAAAAAAAGGGGTCTCAGTACTGAAGGAGTTAAGCCAGCTGAGGAATTGTTAATTTCTCTACACGTGAACTGCGAATATCTGGTTATTAGTCCGTGATGACACCAACAGTGCTTTGACCTCCAGGAACTGGAGCACAGCAACAAACAGACAGCAAAGAGTAACACGTAATGGAGCCCACAAGAACAGAGAACACCGCTACTGTCATGACGGCGCTGCTGGGACGAGCCACCAACCGTAACGACAGCATAACACACACACACACACACACACACACACACACACACACACACAAACAAACAAACAAAATATAACATATAAGCCTAAGAGAATTAAGGAAGAATTAAAAACGGTAAGAGATCTGTTCAGAAATCTAAATGATGATGAAAAAAAAAAGAAGTGGAAGAGATCCATAGACTGGGTCCGTATAAGGAGGGAGTGAGCAGACCGATTAAAGTAGTACTGAAGTCACAACAATCTGCGGAGGATATCCTATATAGAACATCAAAGTTAAGAGAGATAGAAGGTTGTAAAGAGGTGTTTGTGAGAAAGAATAGAAATGAGGAAGAGAGAAGATATAAGGAATTGGTGGAAGAGGCGAGAAGGAAAAATGATGAGCGGTCTGAGGAGGAAAGAGAAAAGTTTTTTTGGAGAGTTATAGGAGAGAGAGTCAGAAAGTGGTATGTGGAAAGAAGGAATACGGAGGAACCCCTAGAGGGAGCAGTGGGTGGACCGTAATGTATACTAATATAGATGGGATACTGTCAAGTAGATTGGAATTGCAAGACTATATGATAGTGGAGAAGCCTGATATAGTGTGTTTGACTGAGACAAAATTGCATGAAAAAACAAAGATAAATTTGGATAATAAATATAATATATGGAGAAAGGATAGGGAGAGTAAAGGTGGAGGAGGAGTTATGATTATGACGAAGAAAGAAATAAATGTGGATAAGGTTTGGTATGGGAAGAACAACGCAGAAGTGATAAGCATAAGGATAAAAAGTGATGGAAAAGAATTAATAATCATGGTGACCTATGTACCTCCTAAAACAAATTCTTGGACATTAAGGAATACGACAATATGATCAAGGATACTTTACAGAGTTTGGAAAGTGTATTATCTGGAAAAAGAAAGGTGATACTAGTAGGAGATTTTAATTGTAAGGAGGTGGATTGGGAAAATCTAGTAAGTGGTGTTGGAGAGGAAGCATGGGAGAGAGATTTCTTAATCTAATGATGGAAAATATGATGGAACAGAGGGTGAAGGAAAATACTAGATATAGAGGAGATGATGAACCGGCTAGACTGGATTTGGTGTTAACAAGAGAAGTGTACCTATGTGGAGATATACAATACAAGTGTCCTTTGGGAAAGAGTGATCATGTGGTTATGGAAATGCAGATAGCAACAACACAGCGAAGGAAGGACGAGACATACAGGAGTGGTAGATTGAATTATAGAAAGATGGACACAGAAAGTTTGAAAAATTATTTCAGAAAATTAGATTGGGAGATGTTACAAATCAGAGAAGTGCAAAAAAATATGAGATTTTTATGAAATATTATAAAGAAGGAGTTATGAAATTTGTACCAAAGTATAAACCGAGAGAGGAAGGAAGAAAGGATTGGTTTAATGCAACTTGTGTTAAGGCTAAGGAAAAGAGATGTGGCTTGGAAAAGATGGAAAAGAGCAGGAATATACTAAATAAGGAGAATTATAGAGTGGCGAGAAATGAGTATGTGAGGGTAAGGAGGAGGAAGAAAGAAAATTTGAAAAAGATATTGTAGACAAGAGTAAGGAACATCCAAAATTGTTTTACAGGTTCATAAATGGTAAACTTAAAAGAGAGAGTCCATTGAAAGATTAAAAGGAGAGCAAGGGATAGTAGATGACCCTAAGAATATAGCGGAATTGCTAAATAATAGGTTTCAACAAGTATTTACTGAAGAAACAATGTTTGTAAAGCCTCAGAATGTACAAGGAAATGTGCACATGGATGACATTAAGATACCTAAAAGGAGTTATATAAAATGTTGGAGGAACTTAAAGATGATAAAGCGATGGGACCAGATGAAGTTTCAGGAAAATTATTGAAGGAGTGTAGAGAAGAATTGATTGATCCATTATATGATATTATAAGGTGTTCATTAGAAACAGGGAAGTACCAGTAGAGTGGAAGAGAGCTGAAGTGGTGCCCATTTATAAGGGAGGCAGTAAGGAAGAGCCTCTTAACTATAGACCTGTGTCTCTAACAAGTGTGGTCGGTAAGATTTGTGAGAGGGTGATAAAGAAATATTGGATACGGTTCCTGGAGGATCATAAGTTATTATCGGATCATCAATTTGGCTTCAGGAAAGGGAGGTCATGTGTAACAAATCTACTGAGCTTTTATTCAAGAGTGGTTGACAAAATACAAGAGAGAGAGGATGGATGGACTGTGTATATTTGGATTTAAAGAAAGCTTTTGACAAGGTACCTCACATGAGACTGTTATGGAAAGTAGAGATTTATGGAGGACTGAAAGGAAAAGTGTTAAAGTGGATGGAAAACTACTTGAGATGGAGGGAGATGAGAACGGTAATAAGGGATGCAAAGTCGGACTGGTTGGTGGTGGAGAGTGGAGTCCCACAAGGCTCAGTGCTGGCACCAATACTTTTCCTTGTATATATTAATGACATGCCAGAGGAGTAAACAGTTATATTAATTTGTTTGCGGATGATGCGAAGTTGTGTAGGTGTGTGAAGAGTGAAGAAGATTGTGAAATTTTACAGGCAGACCTGGATAAGATTTGGGAGTGGAGCAAGAGGTGGCAAATGGAATTTAATCTGAGCAAAAGTCATGTGATGGAGATGGGAAGAGTGGAAGACGGCCAAGAGGGTCATATAAGATGGGTGAAGAAGTAGTGTTGAAAAAGGTGGAAAAGGAAAAGGATTTGGGAGTGATAATACAAGACCATGGGCAGTTTGAGGCTCATATTGATAAGATGTTTGGAGAAACGTATAATTTGATAAAAATATTGGATTAGCCTTCCATTATATGGATAAAGATATGATGAAGAAATTAATTAGTATGGTAATTAGACCAAGATTGGAATATGCTGGAGTGGTTTGGTCCCCTTATAAAAAGAAGCATATAAGGAAGTTGGAGAGATTGCAGAGAATGGCAACAAAAATGGTTCCGGAATTGGCAGAAATGACCTATGAGGAGAGATTAAAAGAAATGAATTTGCCTACCTTGGAACAAAGAAGAGAAAGAGGAGATTTAATACAGGTTTATAAACTGTTGAACGGACTGGATGAAGTGGATAATGAGCAAATGATGTTGAGAGAGGAAAACTTAAATAGAACTACGAGATCGCATAGTAAAAAGATAGCCAAGGGAATATGCTTGAAGGATGTGAAGAAATATAGTTTCCCACAAAGATGTGTGGAGGTGTGGAATGGTTTGAGTGAGGAGGTGGTGTCAGCGAGGAGTGTGCATAGTTTTAAAGGAAAGTTGGATGTGTGTAGATATGGAGACGGGGCCACACGAGTATGATACCCAGGCCCTGTAAAATTACAACTAGGTGAACTAGGTGAAAATACACACACACACACACACACACACACACACACACACACACACACACACACACACACACACACACACACACGGATGCATTATATCGTTCAACATTCCTCTAGTGTTCGTCACGTCTATTTCACCGAGAGCGAGCCAGTTGTGAAGGTGTAGGAGCAAAAACTGGTGACGCTCCTTGATCAAGACGAATGAGAGAGAGAGAGAGAGAGAGAGAGAGAGTAATCAAAATCTCAGATAATTAGATAAATTCCCATATACTGTACGAAAACAATTTAGATGCAGGTTATAAAGTCTGTTGCCTTCATCTAGTTACTCTGAAATAATTTTTAGAAAATTCTTAACGTTCTAAACCAAAGTAGCTAAACGAGTAAAAAAAAAGGAGAGTAACAATATGTTAATAAAATATAGAGTAAATTTTCGCAGTGATGAGATAGAAGGGCGGCAGAGGTGTGGCGGGGACGTTTCCAGTCCTCTATTACACTAATGCATGGGTGATCATGCTCCACCAGTCCCGCCCGTCATATACTCTCAAGCTGGTGGAGAGGATCAGCAGCTCGCCGCCGCCCTTCTTACCTTCGTGCCCCAGTGCCTCCTCCTCCTCCTTATAACCGGTTTATACAAAATTTAATCTACGCTCTCATCTATGAATAGATTGTATCTACACATTAATAAATTTGCACATTTTTCCGTGAACTTTCTGTCACGTGTTATTATTGTAACTATACGTTTGGACTGTAGGCTGATAAAACAGATAACAAAGACAAATGAATAGAATAATGAAGAAAATTAATAAAACTTCACTCCCACTCCCACTTTGCTATTGAATATAAGAAGCGGTTTGTTATGCACCAAATTATAAATCAATCAGCCAATCTGTCAATCTTTAGTACCAAAAGTGGTGGTCTGCAATTTCGATCTTAAACAGCAAAGCAAAATTAAACCTGACGCAGTGCTTGCATTCGTCTGGCAGGACATTGACCTATACTTGACCTCCCATGGGCGTGGCTCTATAAACTCGTACTCTATAATATATATATATATATATATATATATATATATATATATATATATATATATATATATATATATGTATATATATTCCTAACATTATTTAGAAATGTATAATTTGTATCAGCCAACCAGTCCCCCTTAAATTCTTGCTATGGACCATAGATTAGACGAAGGTGAAGGTTCATGACTTGTGATACATACAGTAGAGTGCGCTATTTAACGTTTTCCTCATGATATTACAGTGCCTTATAATCTGGAAGGATTTTCCTCCTAGATGTTTTGCGATTCTTTCACCCTTGTTTCCTTTAGCATCTTTTTATTTGCTAACTGTTGGGCCAGAGACTGTTCATTGTTTGAGAAAGACTATTTGATACATTTTCTTCATTTCACATTATAATAATATTATGATTTATCTACCTTCTGTCTTGAGTGCTTTTCAAAATGTTGGTTTTTACTGAGTCAGTTTTCTTTAACTCAATGAAATCCAATAATAGAAATTATATATGAATAAAAAAATAAATAAATATTAAAAGGTACAGTTGACACTTATTTATAAAATCACTCGTTCGACGATCCTACAAACTGATGAAGGGATGTATAAAAAAAAAAAGGAGTACGGACGGGGCAACCCATTGATAGAAATGTTTTAATTTAAAAGGAACTAAAAAGAAAGAAAAAAATAATAATACATACGTTTTCTAACCTACCATGGATCAAGACTGAACACTGTTTTCAGACAACTTTGAAAGACAATCAGTAATTTTTTGCTTTCATAAGACGGACGCAGGACGCAAACCAGATATTCTGGTTAACCCTGCTTACGGCTGCGACTTTGAAGCTCAGCTTAGTTGCTACCCTTGATTGCCCACGGGTTACAACATTCGAAAAGCAACTGCTGGCTTGCTGCTATAATAATGAGCAAAACCTATTCCGGGGCAGCAACAGACAACCCTACATCTATACTGAACTCATATATACTGACTCTTCATGAAATCGTCGATGTGGAACTTAAATAAATTAATCAATAAACTCATTAACTGTAGACCGACTGTGAACGAGCACAGTCTGCACGCCAATCAATCTTTTCCATTATGACATGATATGGATCTCTCCACACCATCAGTTTTAGTGACTGATTTTACTCGCCGCATCTTACTCTTGGCGTATAGCACAAGGACAATGTCACACAGAAACTTCACAATTATCAACACGACACTTGAAAGCATTTCGTTCTCCGTTTGTCTGTATTAAAGTTAACGCAATTGGTGGTCACAGAACAGTCTTCCTGCAAACATCACTTACGTAACTACTATACATTATAATTCAGGGGTTCTCAACCTGGGGTACGTGAGAGGAATTTTGGGGGTACGTGGCAGGTTTCTCAAAATGCTTCAGTTTTGAATAGCAGCAAATTTGTTTGTATTATACAATGTGTCCTTCACTAGAACCAGGACACGTTAACAACGTTAACAAGGAAACTCATGGAGTTATATCACTTGAGAGAAAGATCTCTTGGATTACAGTTGCCAAACAACCTTGCAAACCTATTATAATATTTGTTCTGATTTATTATTTTAAATGTTACTCACACACACAGTGACTTATTTATCACTGTTACTAGTTACAAGTTGCAACTAGCTGCAAGCAACACTAGTTCATTGCCATAATGATCGAAAATTGTCTGATATAGTTCCTTTTTGGTAAATGCATTGCATGTTAGTCACATATAGTGCCTCTCTGTGAGGTACCAGTTCCTATCGACACTATCTCATAGAAACATACTAATATCAATTAAAAATTGTGTCTGCTCCACATATATAACACAATTTAAACTTAATAAACTAAGTCAATAAACCATGCATTTATTGTTACCCTTCCTGACGCTGCATTGTGGGTAAGGGGTACGTGATCAATACAGAAAGACTTCGAGGGGTACCTAATATTAAAAAGGTTGAGAACCCCTGTATATAATAAAACGTTAGTATGATTTTCTTTTCATTCAGTGACATGTTATGAAAAAAGAAAATAAATAATACGAGAATACAACAATACTTATTCACTGTATATATACGAAGTGTTCTTAGTTCATATCAAACCATGAGTCTTTACTTATTTATTTATTAAGGTCGTCTGGCAGTCACCCTGGTTCAAAACTCAAAAGCAGAGGTTTCAAAACATTTATCCTTAGGCTAACTCTCGGATCTGCATGGGGACAAGCATTCCAAAGTTTTTTTTTTTTTCTTCTGCTTTTGGCCAGCATTCCCTTATTACATAAAAATATATATTACTACAGAGAATGTTGACGCAAGTAAACACAATTACGTGGGCATTATCTATGACGAAACAAAATTAAGTCATTCGAGTCAATAACAAGAGCCACGAAAGCAAACCAACATTGTTCGACATTTCCGAGCACGTGCATCTCCAAGTGATGCCTAGTGACGTCAGCCAGCCAAGCAGACAGCCGCCCAGCAGGCCACCAGCCCACCACCGGGGTCCGGGAGTCCGGCCCCGGGAGTCGCTCCGAGTCAGGGACACCAGTGGCAGTCAAGACTCACCAACCAGTCTGGGACTGGCAAGCGGCAGTCTACTATATTAACTCTCCTCAAAAACCAACACGGTCAACACGGGAACTGTGCTAAATGGCCTACCTTATCTCAAATATGTTAATATTTACAGTTTGTCGCTGAGGCGGCGGCGTAAGCCCAACTGAAGACGATGAGGGCACAGCCCCAGCACTGAGAAGTCACGGTTGTACTGGGCAATGGGCATGGCAGATGCTACATTCCTGCCATCCCATCACAACAAGACTGTTTTTACATTTTCGTTCAGGTGACGTAGAGCAGACCGTCTTTTCAAGTGCTATGTTTCTACCAATATGGAACTTGATAACTGATAATCAGGAGTCAGTCAGCAGTCATATCCTGCTTTCTGATTAAATTATATCAAAACATTGATAGGCTCCTAGTTGAGAGTTCCTAACTTCATCGAGTTTAAAAAATAGAATATGGTAATATGAAGAGCAGGACATGAATGTGACTGGATGTCCATGAAGGAAATAGTTTTACTTATTTTTTTTTGTATAACAGAAATAGAGAAAATTGGGGATATAATGACAAAAAAAAAGCACCACTTGAAAACTATTCTCCCCTCATAATAAGACAGCCAATGGCAACCGTTACTGGCTCCCAAGGCGCAGCGGTAGTGGCGGGAGGTTCACCACTATTCAAACGTAGCAAGGCAGCTCATGATCTCAATGGTGGTAGTATATTTTACTGTTTGTACAATCGATGTGGCACCATTTTAAGAACGAACATGTGCACGTAAATTTAGAATTACCTTTTTTTTTCCCTAAACTTGGCCATCCTACTAAGTTAATAAAAGATTCTATGTTATATATCACATAAAAATAAAGTAAAAAGAACCATAGATAAAACATTATTCCTAGGAATACTTGAAGCGAGTGAATATATATATATATATATATATATATATATATATATATATATATATATATATATATATATATATATATATATATATGAACCCTCAGACTTTGAATATGATCTGTTCCAGAAGGCTGTTCCATGTCCGAATTGTTCCAAGCCCAAAACAGTTTTCCACATAAACAACGTACGTAAATCATTTTAATCTGCTCCAAGACCCCTTGGCAGTCCTACTAAGGTAAATAGAAGATTCCATGTTATGTATCACACAAAAGTAGAAAATAATCCGGTAAGCCATATTGATAGAATTATCAGAGTGACGTATAATTTGCTAAGGAATATTGGATTAGCATATCACTATATGGACAAAGAAATGATGAAGAAATAAGACCTAGATTGGAATATGCAGGAGTTGTGTGGACCCCCATAAAAAGAAACACATCAGGAAATTGAAGAGACTACAAAAAAATGGCTACAAGAATGGTTCCAGAATTTAAAGGGATGACATATGAGGAGAGACTAAAAGCAATGGATCTACCAACCCTGGAACAGATAAGAGAGAGAGGGGATCTCATACAAGTTTATAAATTGATTAACAGAATGGATCAAGTGGATAATGAGAAACTGATCCTGAGAAAAGAATATGACATTTGAAGCACAAGATTGCATAGTAAGAAACTGAGAAAGGGAAAATGTCTGAGATGTTAAAAAATTTTGTTTCCTGCAGAGATGTGTTAAGACTTGGAACAGTTTGAGTGAGGAAGTGGTGTCAGCAAAGAGTGTACATAGTCTTCAAGAAAAATTGGATAAGTGTAGATATGGAGACAGGGCCACACGAGCATAAAGACCAGGCCCTGTAAAACTACAACTAGGTAAATACACACATACACACACAGTTTACATACTTCTCTCCCATGAATATGTGAAATATTTCCTTCCACATAATTGAAAACAACAAAAAAAGACATGAAAATATTTGTAGCATGACAAATAAGAGAAAATAATGCAAGGAAGAGAGACTAAAAAAAAAAAAAAAAAGAATAAAGTGTATACAAGGGCATATAAGAAACCAATATACTAAGACAACTATGAAACAAGATGTCCTTGGCAGAAAACTGTAACCAGCACCTACCTGGATCTGGGCACGATGCTCGTGTGTGATGCCCCGAGACTGGAGGGAAACCACCATGGTGATCTTTGACTCCACCCACACTCGCACTTCCTCCTGCACTGTACTGAACTGGTTCCACAGCTCCAGGGCAGTCTCATAGCGCAAAATCACCTGTAACAATGTGCAATATAATTTGATCAATGTATGCAGATTCTCAACAAGTATGGATTTCAGTATGAGTAATTTCTATATAATTTTCCATACAGCATGTGATCAATGGTCTGACGTAATTAACTACGAGCACTCACCGACTCCAGCTTCTGGGAGACATTGTTCCAGCGAACAAGCTGCGTCTCCACACTGTGATTCTTTTCCACTTGCACAGCTCTGGACTTTAGCATTTCCAGGAGGGTTTCATTGGTGGTCATGGATTCCTGAAGGCTCTGCAAATCTTCCACATGCTTCCTTAAAGCATCCATATTGATAGATGATGGCAGGTCAACTGCACTCTCAAGAAGGTACTCCACCTCCTGAAGGAAGCCATCTACTGCATCAGATGTTGACATGAATTTCTGCCATATTTCAAGGCGGCTCTTGAGATTTTCGCGAGTTTCTTTGATACATTCAGAAAGAGATTTGAGCTCTTCTTCAAGGGTGTCTATCTGTGTTGAAAGCTCTGTGAGATGGCAAGGGTGGTGAGGGTCTTGACTTAAGTTCTCCATGCTCTGCTTCACTTTGGTGATGTCTCCTTCAGTCCGTGACACACTTCCATGTATTGTCTGACAGGAGTGGAAGGCAGCCTTCAGGATCTGTTCACCTTCTTTGTCAATTGCTTGGCATCTTTCCAGAGTACTCTTCAAGTGTTTCATTGTGAGGGAAATGCGCTCTACACGACTGACAGTCTTCTGTACATTATCCAGAGTGTATTCCAGAGAAGCAATTCTTTGCTGGATGGTATGAATCAACTCCTGACAAGTAAGGGATAACTTTCCTAGGTTGTCCATCAAGTCCTGATCTTGCTCCTCATCTTCAGAGGAAACTTCTGTTAAATAATCCAAGTTACCCTTGCTGTTCATTATCTTTATTCTCAACACCTTATAATTTTCCTGTATGTCTCTGAGTTGTTGCACTGATGTGATGTTAGTGTCAATATTTTGCAAAGCTTCCTCAACAAATGTGAGTGTGTCCTGAGTTTCACTCAACAACTGAGGCACTGGAACCACTTGGATTTGAATTTTGTGGAGTTCTTTCTCCTTTCCATGGAGTAGTTCTTCAAGCTCATTCCATTCTGTCCTAAACTGAGAGAGGAAGTGTCGCTGGTTGGTTTCATCTGTCATATTCACCAATCCCACTGATTTGTCAAAGTGATCCATGCATTCATTCAGCAGAACACTCTGGCTGTCAAACTGGGCCCTTAGATTCTGTTGCAAAGAAAATAAGTGAAAAAAATCAATATAAATCAGGATTTTATTTGAATTATCAGTATTTGTGGACATCTAGTACAAGAAAACCAAATTGACTAATCAATATATCAAAAACAAAGAAACCAAATTCATGGAAGAAAAAATAAGTAATATCTTGATTATTAAAAATAGGCAGTATAAAATGTCACTTCAACATACCCATATCTGATTGAACTGTTCTTTCAGCTTTTGTTGGTCTTGTGGTGTTAGATCAATGTTTTCCAGTGAAGCTTTAGCTTGTGAACACCACTCTTGCAGCTGATCCATCTGAGTCTGATAGGCAGCCCAGTGGACATGCATTTCTTCTAGACGCTCCAACAGGCGACTGACTTCTTGTCTCAGGCTGGTGTTCCTCTGGTGGTGTGAGCTGACTCGGGTCTCAAGGTGGGTGCAGGTGACAGAGTCTCCTACCTTGCGAACCATCTCAACTAGGTGGCCCATGTGAGCCTCGTGTGTTACACTCTCCACCAGCAGGTCCTGCATCGTTGCCACACACACACACGTTAGTCATGCGGGGGTTAGAATGGCCCCTCCCAAGGCTAAGAGGCTAGACATGAAGCCTGATTCTGAGATTTACTACCGTAATCCAAATGGGAAAGCATCCCTCATGCCCAAGTAAAGCTGGAAAGGCTTCAAACTCCATTACATAAACAATCTATTAACTAAGTGAAAAATGTTATTATATTCTTAGGAAAAGAATCAATATATTCTTTTCATTTATCTTGTCAATAAAAGCTCAAAATGATCTTACAAGTTACTTTGAATAAATGTATCTAAGAGTCACAAAAGACAAAAAGCATCACTTAAAATGTTCTTCAACTCTGATTTTATAAAACATTCTGTTCTAATATTTTTTTTAAAGTGAATTTAAATCACACCTGGTAAAGAAACTTTGTTTTCTTTTCTATGAAATCTAGAAATTGATAAAATTATCTGATGATGTTATTTAGAGATAAGTTCAAACAATTTCTAAGATATTGTACTGATGACAGCATCAGAGTACAAAAATACATATAGCTACACTATATCTATTTTCTCTTGATCATAATATCATTAGTAATGCTTGAATGAATGTAAATAAGTAATGACTAGAGTTAAGTACTGGTTATTTCAACTACTTTCAGAAAGACAAGCTTTTGAACACAAATAAATCAACACAGCAAGTTGATAAATTCACAAATGATGAATATTAATAAATACAGCACATACATACTGACAGAATGTATGCACACATACTTATTAATGTTTTAGAAAATACTATGAATGAGTTGTAAAATTTCCAGCGAGTGATAGAAAAAATATATAATTGATTATCGTTTGGCAATAAAAATTATATACATTTCTGTACATGTATGAGGCAATGAGGAAGGTACTGCACATAAGTCAAGTTTTGTTGTTAAATTAGCCGAATACTAAAATATTTTAGCTTTGAAATAGCATGAGAGATGTTCTTACTGATACGATCTATATTTTAGCTTCGTGCCAGAAACTACATGATACATGTAAGTCCTCAAGATGGGCAAGAATAATAATAAGATACCAAAAAGAGAAAAGAATTTAAGATCCAGAGGTACACCTGAAAGGCTCTGTGTGATTCAGTGACTAAGCTATTTTCTTCATGACTTTGCCATTTGTTTGGGATATTTACATTATGAACATAATGATAACCATCCAAAGAATAGTTTGGGAATAATTATGTATGTTTGCTAGTTAACATTTTTTGTTATTAATTAAGGCCAAAGTAATTAAAACTATGACATTTCATAAGGCCACAAACCAGCTTCTGTTTAAATATAAATCTATATTGAGTTTATGAAAATTAATAATCAGATCTTGTTTTTGAAAACTCCAAGAAATAAAGCAGGCAGATACTCATAAACAATTATTATTGGATACAGTGATAAATTTCTGTACATATAGGTATTCATTACTGAACACACCACTGGCTAGGTACTTAAGGTGAACACTGGTTACAGCACACACCAGGCAGCCTCTCAAGTCTTCTCAAAGTTCTTTCATGTCATGTTATACACAACAAGAAGCCCCTCAGTACTACAGAGGTTTGCTGTGTTATAAAGTTAATTATTAAATCATTACAAACCTGGCAATCCTGAAACAGGCAAATTAACAACTCTGATTAAAAAGAAAATTTACACAAATAAGAGATTATGTATATTGAACAATAGAAAACATTCAGTGAGTTTGGAAGTCTGAACTGCAAAGCCAGCACCATTATTTTGTACATTGCCTAATGAGGAATGCTTTGAGGTGCTCCTGACATTCATTCTTTAAGTACCTTATGCAATAAGATCATTAGCCTAACTGTGAATTACATGAGTTTCAGTACTCAATATACTGTAAGCATTTTTAGTTGGTTAAATTATAGTTAGATATTTAGTACATGAACCTATAATATATATATATATATACATATATATATACCATTGCAAGAAAGATTATGTTGGTTAATTTAAAAAAAATCTTCATTTAGAGTAACTAATTGCAACAGAAAAAAATTTAGAAATCTATTGGCAAATTTTGAGAAAAATGGAAGAGTAGTTACTAACCTTGCAAGAGTTGGTATTTTCCTGATAGGTGTCGGAAGCCAAGGTGTGCAGCTGAGTGACTTGCTCAGATGCTGACATCATCCACGCCTCCTCCTCCTTTAGCTGGTTCAGCAGCCGCAGCCACTCAGCCTCAAGCAGGGTAAGCTGATGATTGCGCTGTGTAGCCTTGTCTAGTATCTTGGATGCCTTCAGATATGAACGAGAGTACAATTCCTGGTAGTGCACTCTAGAGTTAGGTTCTAATGCAGTATCTAGAGATTCCAGTACCTTCTGACATTGTCGCAGAGACAGGAAAAGCTTCTTATGTTTTGTGATAGTATCGACTAGACTGGAGTGATCTCGGGCCACTACTCTTGCCTCCAGAATAGTTTCTGCCATTTCTATAAGATGAGTGAGTTCCATTAAAGTTTCTTCATATTCAGTGGTAGTAGTTGTTAGCTGCAACACTTGGTCTAATTCCTTTTGAATAGAATCATGGACATCACACAATTCTTCCTGAATTGAAGCAAGTTCATCTCCTACATGTCTACTTGGTGAAAGTTTCAGATCATGAGAACTCAGGAGAAGCTGTGTGATGATGTCTCTGGTGTCTTCATTAGTGATGAGAAGCAACTCTAGTTGTCTGAGCTTTTCTTCTGGTGACATCTTACTATCTTGTAATTGACATAACTGAGCCTTAAGTTTAGATACTTCTTCTCCAGCATTAGCCACTGCATCCCTGTACTGTGTGTAAAGTTGCTCCTCTTCTTTTGAGTTTTCCATTTGTTTCTTCCTCACTTTCTCTACTTGATTTACTTGCTGCCTCAGACATTTTACAGTTTCTATGATAGTTATGATAGTTTCTTCACTAAGGATTTCTACTGCAGACTGTGTTACCTTCTCCAAAATAACAAGCTTCTCTTCTATAATGTAATTCTGTTTCCAAATATTCATACTGCTGGTTTCTCTCAGTGGTGTCTTCTGTGTTTTTGATTGTGTAGATTCTGTACTCAATTGTTTCTAACCAAGTGCTTACAGTTTCAACAATAGAAATTATAACTTTCTGAACAACAATAATTTCTTTTTTATCAAGAGCAGACTTTAATTTCTCCAGATTCTCATCAATTTGTAGCTGCTGTTGATCTGGTGAGGATGATGATGATGGAACCGGCAATAAGGTGGTGGTAGTGATGGAAAGTGATGACTGTGGAGCTTTTCTAAGATTCTGACGACGTTTGAATAATGTATAAATAGTCTGCCATTCCTGGCTAATGATTTGCTCTTCAATCAATAGCTTTTCTCTGGAGGTGTCTTCTTCCTCTGGCACTAGAAGCTGTAGCTCCATTCTATCCTCTTTATCTCCCTCAGCCTTCTCTACCACACTTAAGGGAGGCTGAGAAGTGTGAGGTCCTATTTCTGGTGGGCCAGCAGTGTGTTCATCAATCAGCTTGTCAGTTGTGACTTGTAGATCATCACTGTGTTGTGTTAGCTTTTCATCAGGAACTATATTGCTTTCACTGAGGGGGATGATTGGTGCCTCTTTTTTATCAGTACTAACATTATCAGGTTCTTTCTCTTCTTTGTCTAATGACTCCACAGATGACTCTATATCTGCATCTGTAGAGCTATGCTTCTGATTCACTTCTTTGTTTACTTCAGAGGTTGTGGGAATATCATTTTCATGTATTTCTTCCTCCATTACCTTAGCAGAACTTGAAGTTTCCTTTTGTTTAGATTTTATGTCAAACTCACTTTCCTTTTCAAGAAGCTCACTTGCCTCAGGTAACACATGTTCTTCACCTTCATGACTGAGCTCAACTGTAACTTCTGTTTCAGTAGATTTTTTATCTGTAAGGTCTTTAGACACCACAGTCACATTTGGTTCAACTATGAAATCTTTCTTTCCAGGCTTTTGCATTTCTTTTTTATCCTTTTCTTCAGATTTCTTGACATGATCTCCATCAGGCACTGTCATGTCTATTTCATCATGTATCACCAATCTTTCTTCCACTACCTCACATCTATCTACATCGACTTCACTGATTTCATGTACACGTACATCAAACACAGGCTCCACTCTATCATTTGTCTTTACTTCATGATCAGTAACAACAACCACAGAATAATCCACTGTTTTTGCACCCTTAGGCAATGTAGCAGGCTCTTCATATTTTGGTGTCATAACAACTGCTGTGGTAGTTAGAGTATATACAGTTTCCTCTTCCTTACTTTCTGATATTGGGATATCTTTCTCATACTCAGGTGTTTTAGTATCAACAATGGGTTTCCCATGCACTTCCTCATATTCAGTAACTGAAGTGAAAGGATAAAGTTTAGTATCTTGTTTCTCATCTTCAGGCACTATACTGTGAGATTCTTGTGTAGCATCTGCTTGCTTATCCTGAAGTGGGAGAACAGAGAACTCAACATTCTTAGAGGCAAACAAGAGAGGTTCAGAATCAGCAGGTTGTGGAGTAGCAGGAGACTGAGTCTTTGCAATTTCATCCTGTGATTCTGTAGGTTGAGTTGGCAAAATCTTATCTTTGTCCTCTTCCTCTTTCCCTAGTTTTGGTGACAAAGGTTCACTAGGTTCTTTGTCCTCAAACACAGGCAGTGGTGGTGAAGGGAGAAGTTCAGTTTCTATCTTATCAAGAGAAGTGGGTTCACCTGGAGGTTGGTATACAGTTTCTTTGAAAGTCACATGCACGGGAGATACTTCCTTAGGCTGATCTGGTGTTGAAACTGGAAGTGGGAATTGTTCTTCAGGTTTGGGGAAAGATGTCAGTTCTTCAGTATGAGGAGGTTCCACAACTTGCTCAGGGATGTAAGGAGCAGTGGTGAAGTCTTCAAGGTGTGGAGATGATTGGTCCTCCATACACACTTCTTGTGGATATAGATCCTCTTGCCAAAATTCCACATTATCACCATCTTTCAGCCCTGTTAAAGAATCCTTTGCTGGCTGTGGGAAATGATCAATGATTAATTCTTTAGTATCACTAGTCTCAGAGGAAGAAGGAATATCACCCATACTAGTTTCAGGTAGGAGATTACTTTGTGAGTTCTCATGGACAGGAATCTTAACAACTTCTTCAGTCTCCGCATGTCTACTATCCCCTTTCTCAGTCTCATCTGTTTGGCCAAATAATTTATTTCCATAAGTTTCAGGAGATTCAAAGAATGTTCTTTCCGTCACCTCCTCGGGTTCTTCTATTACCTCCTCTGTCTCCACTGGCTTTCCATCAATGATTACAATCTTCTTGATCACTCTTCTTCTAATGATCTTGTGGACTGTTGTCACCTCAGGCTCTGTGACTGTCTCAGTAATGACAGAATCAGCTGGAAGATTCTGCAACATTTCCTCAGTCACTTCTTCTGGCTCTTCTATTACCTCCTCTGTCTCCACTGGCTTTCCATCAATGATTACAATCTTCTTGATCACTCTCCTTCTAATGATCTTGTGGACTGTTGTCACCTCAGGCTCTGTGACTGTCTCAGTAATGACAGAATCAGCTGGAAGATTCTGCAACATTTCTTCAGTTGCTTCTTCAGGTTCTTCTGTTACCTCCTCTGTTTCCACTGGCTTTCCATCAATGATTACAATCTTCTTGATCACTCTCCTTCTAATGATCTTGTGGACTGTTGTCACCTCAGGCTCTGTGACTGTCTCAGTAATGACAGAATCAGCTGGAAGATTGTGCAACATTTCCTCAGTCACTTCTGGCTCTTCTATTACCTCCTCTGTCTCCACTGGCTTGCCATCAATGATTACAATCTTCTTAATCACTCTCTTATCACCAATCTTGTGGACTGTTGTCACCTCAGGCTCTGTGACTGTCTCAATAATGACAGAATCAGCTGGAAGGTTCTGCAAAATTTCCTCAGTCACTTCTGGCTCTTCTATTACCTCCTCTGTCTCCACTGGCTTGCCATCAATGATTACAATCTTCTTGATCACTCTTCTTCTAATGGTCTTGTGGACTGTTGTCACCTCAGGCTCTGTGACTGTCTCAGTAATGACAGAATCAGCTGGAAGATTCTGCAACATTTCCTCAGTCACTTCTGGCTCTTCTATTACCTCCTCTGTCTCCACTGGTTTGCCATCAATGATTACAATCTTCTTGATCACTCTTCTTCTAGTGATATTGTGGACTGTTGTCACCTCAGGCTCTGTAACTGTCTCAGTAATGACGGAATCAGCTGGAAGGTTTTGCAACATGTCTTCAGTCACTTTTTCAGGTTCTTTTGTAACATCTGTAGTTTTTGTTTCAGCCAAATGGAAATATACCTCTTCAGGCTTTGATATTACTTCAGTATCAACAAAATTAACTGGAAGATTCTGCAACATTTCTTCAACCATTTTCTCAGGCTCATCTATTTTTACCATTTTTTCTTTAACCATATGGAGCTCTTTGTCTTTAGCAATTGATATTACTTCAGGAATATGAGAATCAGCAGGAAGATTCTGCAGCATTTCTTCAGTCACTTCTGGTTCTTCTATTACTTCTTCTGTCTCCACTGGTTTGCCATCAATGATTACAATATTTTTGATCACTCTTCTAATGATATTGTGGACTGTTGTCAATTCAGGTTCTGTGACTGTTGCAGTAATGACAGAAGTGGCTGGAGGATTCTCCATTAACTTGCCAGTCACCTCTACTGGCTTTTTGATTATTACTTGTTTCTGTGTTGTGTCAAGTTCTGAAAGTTCTTCAGCATCTTTAGTATGCTGTATCTGCTCTTTTATTTTTTCTTGTTGCTTTTGTGGGAATGGTACAGGAGAAGCTACATCTTTATAAGTAGGAGGCATAATTGTATCCAAATCTTGGCTTTCAATAGGTTCACTTTCTTTTCTGCCAACATTTTCGTATGTATCACTGGTGAATAATATAGCTGGTTTTTCTTGTGGCATGTCATTGCCTTTGTCACTTAAATCAGAGAATCCAGGAGCAGGGAATGACTGTTCTTCAGGACTGACAAAATCTGGTGACTCCTCTGGAGATAGAGGTAGCAGGGTTACATCAATTTGGCCTTTGGTTGAGGGTTTACTGGTGAGGTCATTTTTGGCATAGAGTTTCCCTGTCCATGGTGATGATGAAGGAGTATTAAATACTGGCATTTCTTCTTGCTCTTTAGGTTCTGGGAACTTTTGCTCGTCAAGATTCTCTTTTGTATCAAGATTTGGCAGCTCTGTTCTAAAATCAGCTTTTAAGGAAGGTGAATAACTTTGAAGGTTCTGCAACATTTCTCTACTCACCTCTTCTGGCTCTTCTATAAGTTCTTCTATCTCTATTGGCTTGCCATCAACCATCTGAATCTTCTTAATCATTCTTCTTCTGATGGCTTTGTGGACTGTTGTTGTCTTTGGCTCTGTGATTGTCTCACTAATGACAGAATCAACTGGAAGATTCTGTAACACTTTTTCAGTGGCCATTTCTGTGACATCTGCAGTTTTTAATGTTTCATCTTTACCTAAATAAAGATCCATCTTTTCAGGCTTTGATATCACCTCAGTAAAGATGGAATCAGGTGGAAGATTCTGCAACATTTCCTCAGTTACTTCTTCTGGTTCTTCTATTACCTCCTCTGTCTCCACTGACTTCCCATCAATAACTACAATCTTCTTGATCACTCTCCTTCTCATGATCTTGTGGACTGTTGTCACCTCAGGCTCTTTGACAGTCTCAGCAATGACAGCATCAGCTGGAAGATTCTGCAACATTTCCTCAGTCACTTCTTCTGGCTCTTCTATTACCTCCTCTGTCTCCACTGGCTTGCCATCTATGATTACAATCTTCTTGATCACTCTCCTTCTCATGATCTTGTGGACTGTTGTCACCTCAGGCTCTGTGACAGTCTCAGCAATGACAGCATCAGCTGGAAGATTCTGCAACATTTCCTCAGTCACTTCTTCTGGCTCTTCTATTACCTCCTCTGTCTCCACTGGCTTGCCATCAATGATTACAATCTTCTTGATCACTCTTCTTCTAATGATCTTGTATACTGTTGTCACTTCAGGCTCTGTGAATGTCTTAGTAATGACAGAATCAGCTGGAAGATTCTGCAACATTTCCTCAGTCACTTCTTCTGGCTCTTCTATTACCTCCTCTGTCTCCACTGGTTTGCCATCAATGATTACAATCTTCTTGATCACTCTCCTTCTAATGATCTTGTGGACTGTTGTCACTTCAGGCTCTGTGAATGTCTTAGTAATGACAGAATCAGCTGGAAGATTCTGCAACATTTCCTCAGTCACTTCTTCTGGCTCTTCTATTACCTCCTCTGTCTCCACTGGTTTGTCATCAATGATTACAATCTTCTTGATCACTCTTCTTCTAATGATCTTGTGGACAGTTGTCACCTCAGGCTCTTTGACAGTCTCAGCAATGACAGCATCAGATGGAAGATTCTGCAACATTTCCTCAGTCACTTCTTCCGGCTCTTCTATTACCTCCTCTGTCTCCACTGGCTTGCCATCTATGATTACAATCTTCTTGATCACTCTCCTTCTAATGATCTTGTGGACTGTTGTCACCTCAGGCTCTGTGACTGTCTCAGTAATGACAGAATCAGCTGGAAGTTTCTGTAATATATCCTCAGTCACTTCTTCTGGCTCTTCTATTACCTCCTCTGTCTCCACTGGTTTGCCATCAATGATTACAATCTTCTTGATGACTCTTCTTCTAATGATCTTGTGGACTGTTGTCACTTCAGGCTCTGTGACTGTCTCAGTAATGACAGAATCAGCTGGAAGTTTCTGTAATATATCCTCAGTCACTTCTTCTGGCTCTTCTATTACCTCCTCTGTCTCCACTGGCTTGCCATCAATTATTACAATCTTCTTGATTACTCTCCTTCTAATGATCTTGTGAACTGTTGTCACCTCAGGCTCTGTGACTGTCTCAGTAATGACGGAATCAGCTGGAAGATTTTCCAATATTTCTTCAGCCACTTTTTCAGGCTCATCTGTTTTTAGTCGCTTTTCTTTAACTGTATGGAGCTCTTTGTTTTTAGGTTTTGATATTTCTTCAGTATTAACAGAATCAGCTGGAAAATTTTGCAACATTTCCTCAGTCATTTCTGGCTCTTCTGTTATCTCCTCTGTCTCCACTGGCTTGCCATCAATGATTGCAGTCTTCTTGATCACTCTTCTAATGATCTTGTGGACTGTTGTCACTTCAGGCTCTGTGACTGTCTTAGTAATAACAGAAGTAGCAGGAGGGTTCTCCACTATATTGTCAGCCACCTCCACTGGCTTTTTGATTTTTACATTTTCCTTTGTTATGTCACATTCTGAAAGTTCTTCAGTATCTTTAGTACGATGTATCTGCTCTTTTGTTTTTTCCTGCTGCAGTTCTGGGAATGCTTCAGAAACAGTAGTTGGAACATTTTCATAGGTAGGAGGCATAATTGTATTCAAACCCTGGTTTTCAACAGGTTCACTTTCTTTTCTATCAATATTTTCATATGTATCACTGGTGAATACTATAGCTGGTTTGTCCTGTGGCACCACATCATAGCCTTTGTCACTCAAGTCAGGAAATCCAGGAGCAGGGAATGACTGCTCTTCAGGACTGACAAAATCTGGTGACTCCTCTGGAGATAGAGGTAGTAGAGTTACATCAATTTGGTCTTTAGCTGAGAGATTACTGGTGTAATCATCTTTTGCATAGAGTTCCCCTGTCCATAGTGATGATGAAGGAGTATCAAGTACTGGCATTTCTTTTTGCTCTTTAGGCTCTGGGAACTTTTGGTCTTCCAGATTCTCTGTTTTCTCAAGACTAGGCTGTTCTGTCCCAAATTCAGGCTCTGGGAATGGTGAATGATCACTTTTATCTTGTAAAGTATCATATTGTGGAGCACTAATTGTAGGCAAAGCTAAACCTTCCACTTTTTTATCCACTTCTAGTTTTTCTCTCTTTTCATCTTGTGTGTAATTGATTTCAGAGAACACACTTGGCAACGGTTGCTCTTCTTGTTTCTGTGGGGTTGCAAATAGCTCAGGAACCTCTCCAACAGGGGTTGGATATGGCATGGGTTTATTCAACTCATCTAAATCCTTGTCAGTAACTGGAGAATAGTCAGATGGAATTTCCTCTAGAATTATTCTATCTTCTTTACTTCTAAATTCATCATGAGGATAATATTCTTGTGTCCACTGTGATGATGTACATACATCATGTCTTGTAGCTTCTTCATCAAGAGAGACAGGATCTGGGAATGTTTCTCTTACTTCATCCTTTAGTTTTGTTTTGGTCTCATTTGGAAGTTTTAAATCTCGAGTATCATTACTTCCATCTGTTGGGAAGGGAGACTCTGGTGAAGGTTTGTCATCACCAGGGATATCTGGTAGTGATGGAGCAAAGATTTCTGGTGTCTCTATGGCTGCAGGGACATAACTATCTGTAAGCTCTGGGTAAACAACATCAACATCAGGTTGTACAACAGCACTACTTTTTTGGGTATCAACTACTGGTGATGGTTCGGGGAAGTGCTCACAAGGCTGAATGTTAGCTGCAGCTCCTTGAATCCTTTCACAGGTAAGAGTTTGTGATACAACCACATTTTTACTATTAATAGAATGTTCTTCCAAAATATCATATCTTTCCACAGCAGTTGGTGTTGGTAATTGTTTATCACAAAGGACCTTTGTCTGATGTTCCTCCTCTTCTCTCCCTGTTGATACTGGGAATGGAATTATGGGTGGAGAGGTTTCTTGCTTTTCATAGACTGGCAAATCAGGTAAACTCTGAGGTAAGTCTTGATCTTTAATCATTTCATAGCCATCTGTTTTGAAAGACTGAATATAGACCTCTTCCTGGAAAGCACTGTCCTGCAATACATCCTGAGGGTCTTCTAATTTTCTTAAGGGCTGAGCTATATCACTTTCTGGAGCAGGGAATGATAAATCTTTGGTAGAGAACTCAGGTTTGACTGCTGGAAGATTTGGCAAGTCTACATCTATAGTTTCCCCACATATCTCCTCCTTTTCTTCTATTATTTGCCTCTTCTCATGAACATTATCTGTACATTGTAAGATAACTACTTTGCCTTGTGAGGGAACATCAGATTCAGATGAAGTGGGTACAGGGATAGTATCTCTTGCTTCTTCTGTGACAAGTTCAAAAACTTTTGGATGCAACTCATTATCTACTGAGGGACTGCCTGGTCTTGGGAATGGCACTTCCTTTTCCTCTAAAATAGGACTTATTTCAGGAGGTGGGTTCATGGGTAACTGTTTCTCAGATGGGATGAGATCTGGTGTTCCTATAATTGGTGTTTCTGGATATGCATCACTAATCCATGTTTTTGTTGGTTGGTCTTCAGTACAAGGGAGCAATTTGCCATCTAATTCAGGCTGTGGATATTCATCAGCTGGTGAAGGGAAATCTAGTGCAATATTCTCTGAGGGAGGTTGCATGCCAAAGTCCGGAACAGGTGGTGCTTCTGTGCTGCTAGGTGGAATAACAGGAATTTCTTTTTTTACACTCTCTAGTTGATAATGATGTTCCTCCCAGATAACTGCACCTGACTGTGGTGACTTGGGCCTGGGTGTGGCATCACTTATATTCTGGAAATCAGGGAATGAGGATTCACATTTTTCAAACTCATCTGGTCTTGCAAATGATTGAACTTTGCTGTCACCAAATTCTGGGGAAGGAGCAGGTAGAGTGGGAGCTTGAGGAAGGATGTCATGAATAATTTCTACACTGTGTTCCTTCCTTACTTCTGGATAGTTATCTGAAGCAAATAATTTCTCCTCAACCTCATGCTTTTGGGATACTTCAGCAATGGTTAAGGAGGATACATCAGGGAATTCACCATGAAGAGGTGGGAAGGGTGTAACAGCCTCCTGAGAGTATCCAAAGACAGGGTAAGGGCCAGGTGGGGTAGAAGCACTTATAAGATTGTCAGGAATTGTTTCTACAGTATGTTCTTTTGTAACTACAGGATAGTTGTCAGTAACAAATAATTTCACCTTATCCTCACATCTCTGTGGCATTTCAGTAATGGTTGAGGAGGCATCAGGAAACTGATTACCTGGAACTGGGAAGGGTGTGGAGGCCTCTTGGGAATTATCAAATTCAGGAGAGAGGCCTGGAGGGGAGGAAGCATGTGGAAGTTCATGAGGAATAGTTTCTG
Source organism: Portunus trituberculatus (assembly GCF_017591435.1). Taxonomy (NCBI): domain Eukaryota; kingdom Metazoa; phylum Arthropoda; class Malacostraca; order Decapoda; family Portunidae; genus Portunus; species Portunus trituberculatus. The sequence goes on from NC_059300.1 coordinate 14,756,919, forward strand.
CAATAAGTTTTTTTGTGATTTCTGGATATTCATCTGAGGTGAATAGTTTCATCTCATTGCCAGTCCTTTGTGGCACTTCAGAGATGGATAAGGAAGAAATATCAGGAAGATCACCGTGTGGAAGTGGAAAAGGTTTGACAACCTCCTGAAAGTCCTCTGGAAACATGGGAAGCTCTAACTCTGGGGTTTTAAATCCTTCATCTGAGGACTCTATAGTTTCATCAGACTCGGAGAGACCAGTTTTCTCATACAATGAAGTCTGATAAATTTCAATATATTCAGAGGCACTTTGTAGTTCATCAGTACTGTCATCTTCCTTTACTGGTTCAGGGAAAGGATCAAGATTTGTTTCCTTATATTTTGGTTTTGGAACTGAAGGATCCTTTTCTTCTGGTCCTCCTAACTCACTGGGCATGGGGAACATTTCTGGTGACAGCCTGTCTTGGCCATGTGCACCTGCATTCTCACCAGAGATGGTCTCTTCTTTACTTGGTGCTTCACTGCCTTCATCTCGGGCCATATCCTGAATCTGATGATCCTGGGTGAGTGAGATTTCATGCATAATATCCTTGTAGTCATCAGTAACTTCTTCCCAAGAAAGATTACTCTTTTCATCAACTTTTGATGGTGGAGCACTTGGGTTCTCAGTACCATGATGGAACAACTCAGCTTCTCCAAAGTCTTTCTCATCGGGGAAAACCCAATCACTTTTAAACTGACCCTCAAATATTTCTTGTGGCCCATCATCTTTTTCCTCTTGAGCTGGGAATTGATTGGATGATGATGGGAAAGAGTCAGGCTCAGTCACCTTCACCTCTTTGTCATGAAGCTGTGTAGGGGCCAACACCAATTCTCTGTCTGCCTGAGATATTAGCTCCCCTTTATTTTTATCATCTGCTGAATCAACCTCTTTATGAACACCACTTACTTGGTCATCTTGTGTCTCAGTTTCTGGTACTGGAATACAAGCTTGAGCTGGGAACTGTGGTGAGCTCTCCACTTCTGGGAAGGGATCTAGTTTTGTATCCTTGGAGTCACATTCTTCCTGTAGATCTGGCAAGGATGGTGCTTTCTCAGATGTCTGAATTATGGTATCATCACTTTTAAGTTGTGAAGTTTCTTGACAGACATCACTTATAAACAGTCTGCTGCTCTCTGTTTCAGGATCCTTTGGTTCTTCATCTTTTCCTGAAGGAAGAGGAAAATCTTCAACTGGGAGAGGAAAAGCTTTAGTGGTGACCTTCATTTTAGGAGCTGCATCTGGCACAGCTGTCTCAGCTATGCCACATTCCATACTTTCAATGCACTTTGGCTCAACACCTTCAACATATTTTATGGGATATAGATCATTGCTCCATGAGTCAACAGGCCTGATTTCCTCCTTTGGAGTATCAGAACTCTCTGTTACAGGTTGAGGGAATGGCATTATGTTCTGTGGTTCATTAATGTCATCATGAGATTGAGAGAGATGTTTGCTACTTATTTCAGTAACAGTTATTCCAGACCCATCATCTGGAACACCAAATTCTGTTTCAGGTTCCTCTACAATTTCCTCGGTTTCAACTCTCTCTCCATTTATTATTTGAATTCGTTTGATTATTTGTCTTCTCTTTCGGATGACAACACACTTAATGTTCTTACTCTGAGCCATTTCATTTTCTGGTACAGACTCTTGATCTTCAAGGATTTCTTCAGAAAGTATTGGATGCCCATCAACAATTTTCAACTTTCTAACAATTTTCACTTTCTCCGCTGTGACACCACCATCCTGTGTGGAGCAGGGAACAGGTAAAGGCTCAATCCCTTCACTTATGGGAACAACAATTAGTTGTGGGCTTGATACTAAACCGGCATATTCCTGAACTTCTTCGGGATATTCCTCCCTTTCCTCATTGATGACTTCTTTTCCATCAATAACTTGTAAAGATCTTCTTATTTTGACATTTTTCTTTACTATACGTACACCACTACTTAAGGCACTTGAATCATCACTCACATCACTAGATCCCTCTGCTATTTCCTCAGTTTCCATTGGCTTACCATCAACTACCACTGTCTTCTTGATTACTTTCTTTTTCACACTGTCAGGTTCTATGATAGCCTCAGTAATTAGTGATTCAGTAGGAACACTTTGGAGAATTTCTTCTGTAATATCTTCAGGGTCTTCTATTATTTCCTCTTTCTCAACTGGTTTTCCATCAACCATAATGATTTTTCTGATCACTCTTTTTCTAATGATTTTGCTGACAGTAGGTACCTCAGGCTCTGTGACTTTCTCTGTAATAACAGAATCAGATGAAAGGTTCTGCAACATTTCCTTGGTCACTTCTTCTGGCTCTTCTACTATCTCTTCTGTCTCCACTGGCTTGCCATCAATGATTACAATCTTCTTGATCACTCTCCTTCTAATGATCTTGTGGACTGTTGTCACCTCAGGCTCTGTGACTGTCTCAGTAATGACAGAATCAGCTGAAAGATTCTGCAACATTTCCTCAGTCACTTCTTCTGGCTCTTCTATTACCTCCTCTGTCTCCACTGGCTTGCCATCAATCATTACAATCTTCTTGATCACTCTCCTTCTAATGATCTTGTGGACTGTTGTCACCTCAGGCTCTGTGACTGTCTCAGTAATGACAGAATCAGCTGGAAGATTGTGCAACATTTCCTCAGTCACTTTTTCAGGCTTTTCTATTTCTACTGACTTTTCTTTTACCACATGGGGATCTTTGTCTTTTGCATCTGATATTACCTCAGTAAAGACACAATAACCTGGAAGATTTTGCAGCATTTCCTCAGTCACTTCTTCTGGCTCTTTTATTACCTCCTCTGTCTCCACTGGCTTGCCATCAATGATTATCATCTTCTTGATCACTCTCTTTCTCATGATCTTAGGAACAATTGTTACCTCAGGCTCTGTGACTGTCTCAGTAATAACAGAATCAGCTGGAACATTCTGCAACATTTCCTCGGTCACTTCTTCTGGCTCTTCTATTACTTCCTCTGTCTCCACTGGCTTGCCATCAATGATTACAATCTTCTTGATCACTCTTCTTCTAATGATCTTGTGGACTGTTGTCACCTCAGGCTCTGTGACTGTCTCAGTAATGACAGAATCAGCTGGAAGATTCTGCAACATCTCTTCAGCCACTTTTTCAGGCTCTTCTTTTTCTAACGGCCTTTCTGTTACCACCTGAGAATCTATGTCTTTAGGCTTAGATATTACCTCTGTAATAACAGAATCAACTGGAAGATTTTGCCACATTTCCTCAGTCACTTCTGGTTCTTCTATTACCTCCTCTGTCTCCACTGGCTTTCCATCAATGATTACAATCTTCTTGATCACTCTTCTCCTAATTATCTTGTGGGCTGTTGTCACCTCAGGCTCTGTGACTGTCTCCGTAATGACAGAATCAGGTGGAAGATTGAGCAACATTTCCTCAGTCACTTCTTCTGGCTCTTCTATTACCTCCTCTGTCTCTACTGGCTTGCCATCAATAATTACAATCTTCTTGATCACTCTCCTTCTAATGATCTTGTGGACTGTTGTCACTTCAGGCTCTGTGACTGTCTCAGCAATGACAGAATCAGCTGGAAGATTCTGCAACATCTTTTCAGTCAGTTTTTCAGGCCCTTCTCTTTCTACTGGCCTTTCTTTCACCACATGGAGATCTATGTCTTTAGGCTTAGTTACTACCTCTGTAATGACAGAATCAGCTGGAAGATTCTGCAATATTTCCTTACTCACTTCTTCTGGCACTTCTATTACCTCCTCTGTCTCCACTGGCTTGCCATCAATGATTAAAATCTTCTTGTTCACTCTCCTTCTAATGATCTTGTGGACTGTTGTCACCTCAGGTTCTGTGACTGTCTCAGTAATGACATAATCAGCTGGAAGTTTCTGTAATATATCCTCAGTCACTTCTTCTGGCTCTTCTATTACCTCTTCTGTCTCTACCGGCTTTCCATCAATGATTACAATCTTCTTGATCACTCTTCTTCTAATGATCTTGTGGACTGTTGTCACCTCAGGCTCTGTGACTGTCTCAGTAATGACAGAATCAGCTGGAAGATTCTGCAACATCTCTTCTGTCACTTTTTCAGGCTCTTCTTTTTCTAATGGCCTTTCTGTTACCACCTGAGAATCTATGTCTTTAGGCTTAGATACTACCTCTGTAATGACAGAATCAACTGGAAGATTTTGCCACATTTCCTCAGTCACTTCTTCTGGCTCTTCCATTACCTCCTCTGTCTCCATTGGTTTGCCATCAATGATTACAATCTTCTTGATCACTCTTCTTCTAATGATCTTGTGGACTGTTGTCACCTCAGGCTCTGTGACTGTCTCAGTAATGACAGAATCAGCTGGAAGATTCTGCAAAATTTCCTCGGTCACTTCTTCTGGCTCTTCCATTACCTCCTCTGTCTCCACTGGCTTGCCATCAATGATTACAATCTTCTTGATCACTCTCCTTCTAATGATCTTGTGGACTGTTGTCACCTCAGGCTCTGTGACTGTCTCAGTAATGACAGAATCAGCTGGAAGATTCTGCAACATTTCCTCAGTCACTTTTTCTGGCTCTTCTATTACCTCTTCTGTCTCCACTGGTTTGCCATCAATGATTACAATCTTCTTGATCACTCTCCTTCTAATGATGTTGTGGACTGTTGTCACCTCAGGCTCTGTGACTGTCTTAGTAATGACAGAATCAGCTGGCAGTTTCTGTAATATATCCTCAATCACTTCTTCTGGCTCTTCTATTACCTCCTCTGTCTCTACTGGCTTTCCATCAATGATTACAATCTTCTTGATCACTCTTCTTTTAATGATCTTGTGGACTGTTGTCACCTCAGGCTTTGTGACTGTTTCAGTAATGACAGAATCAGCTGGAAGATTCTGCAACATATCTTCAGTCACTTTTTCAGGCTCTTCTTTTTCTAATGGCCTTTCTGTTACCACCTGAGAATCTATGTCTTTAGTCTTAGATACTACCTCTGTAATGACAGAATCAACAGGAAGATTTTGCCACATTTCCTCAGTCACTTCTTCTGGCTCTTCTATTACCTCCTCTGTCTCTACTGGCTTGCCATCAATGATTACAATCTTCTTGATCACTCTTTTTCTAAAGATCTTGTGGACTGTTGTCACCTCAGGCTCTGTGACTGTCTCAGTAATGACAGAATCAGCTGGAAGATTCTGCAAAATTTCCTCGGTCACTTCTTCTGGCTCTTCCATTACCTCCTCTGTCTCCACAGGCTTGCCATCAATGATTACAATCTTCTTGATCACTCTCCTTCTAATGATCTTGTGGACTGTTGTCACCTCAGGCTCTGTGACTGTCTCAGTAATGACAGAATCAGCTGGAAGATTCTGCAACATTTCCTCAGTCACTTTTTCTGGCTCTTCTATTACCTCCTCTGTCTCCACTGGCTTGCCATCAATGATTACAATCTTCTTGATCACTCTCCTTCTAATGATCTTGTGGACTGTTGTCACCTCAGGCTCTGTGACTGTCTTAGTAATGACAGAATCAGCTGGAAGATTCTGCAACATTTCCTCAGTCACTTCTTCTGGCTCTTCTATTACCTCCTCTGTCTCCACTGGTTTGCCATCAATGATTACAATCTTCTTGATCACTCTCCTTCTAATGATCTTGTGGACTGTTGTCACCTCAGGCTCTGTGACTGTCTTAGTAATGACAGAATCAGCTGGAAGATTCTGCAACATTTCCTCAGTCACTTCTTCTGGCTCTTCTATTACCTCCTCTGTCTCCACTGGTTTGCCATCAATGATTACAATCTTCTTGATCACTCTCCTTCTAATGATCTTGTGGACTGTTGTCACCTCAGGCTCTGTGACTGTCTTAGTAATGACAGAATCAGCTGGAAGATTCTGCAACATTTCCTCAGTCACTTCTTCTGGCTCTTCTATTACCTCCTCTGTCTCCACTGGTTTGCCATCAATGATTACAATCTTCTTGATCACTCTCCTTCTAATCATCTTGTGGAAAGTTGTCACCTCAGGCTCTGTGACTGTCTCAGCAATGACAGAATCAGCTGAAAGATTCTGCAACATTTCCTCAGTCACTTCTTCTGGCTCTTCTATTACCTCCTCTGTCTCCACTGGCTTGCCATCAACGATTACAATCTTCTTGATCACTCTCCTTCTAATGATCTTGTGGACTGTTGTCACCTCAGGCTCTGTGACTGTCTTAGTAATGACAGAATCAGCTGGAAGATTCTGCAACATTTCCTCAGTCACTTCTTCTGGCTCTTCTATTACCTCCTCTGTCTCCACTGGTTTGCCATCAATGATTACAATCTTCTTGATCACTCTCCTTCTAATGATCTTGTGTAAAGTTGTCACCTCAGGCTCTGTGGCTGTCTCAGCAATGACAGAATCAGCTGAAAGATTCTGCAACATTTCCTCAGTCACTTCTTCTGGCTCTTCTATTACCTCCTCTGTCTCCACTGGCTTGCCATCAATGATTATAATCTTTTTGATCATTCTCCTTCTAATGATCTTGTGGACTGTTGTCACCTCAGGCTCTGTGACTGTCTTAGTAATGACAGAATCAGCTGGAAGATTCTGCAACATTTCCTCAGTCACTTCTTCTGGCTCTTCTATTACCTCCTCTGTCTCCACTGGTTTGCCATCAATGATTACAATCTTCTTGATCACTCTTCTTCTAATGATCTTGTGGACTGTAGTCACCTCAGGCTCTGTGACTGTCTTAGTAATGACAGAATCAGCTGGAAGATTCTGCAACATTTCCTCAGTCATTTCTTCTGGCTCTTCTATTACCTCCTCTGTCTCCACTGGTTTGCCATCAATGATTACAATCTTCTTGATCACTCTCCTTCTAATGATCTTGTGGAAAGTTGTCACCTCAGGCTCTGTGACTGTCTCAGTAATGACAGAGTCACCTGGAAGAGTCTGCAACAGTTCTGGCTCTTCTATTACCTCCTCTGTCTCCACTGTCTTGCCATCAATGATTGCAATCTTCTTGATCACTCTTTTTCTAATGATCTTGTGGACTGTTGTCACCTCAGGCTGTGTGACTGTGTCAGTAATGACAGAATTAGCTTGTTGTCTTTGCAGCATTTCTTCAGTAATTTCTTCTGGTTCTCTTTCTTCTTCTTTTTGAACTATGTTGCCAACATCTTTTCTTGTCTGTTTTGTAAGTTTTTGTCTTATAATTTTATGTACTTTTGTTCCTTCTTCCTGTGCCATCATATCATCTCTCTGTACATCTTTTCCTTTACCTTCAAAAACAGTTTGTGTGACATCTGGTTCTTCAACAACTTCCTCAGTTTCTACTGGTTTTCCATCTATTATTGTAATTTTCTTAATTATTCTTTTCTGCACTACTTGTTGAACAGTAGTAATGTTTCCATGGATCACTGTTTCTGTTATATTTCCTGCATCCCTAATGTCTATAGATCTTGAGTGAATGGATTCACTTTTAGGATTTTCAACATATTGTACACTTCTTGTAGTGTGTCCTTCCTGGTAATGAACTGCATTATTATGCTGATGCACTGATGTGGTGCCTCCAATTGTACTCTCGCTATCCTTGTCCTGGCTGACAATGTCACTCTTCATCTTCTCATGCGCCAGGATTTCCTACAATGAATTTCAGCTCAAATTAACTTTCATGTCTATTTTCTGAAGATGCACTATGATGATAACTATATGCCCCTTCATATATTGGTAAATAAGGATTGAGGGAAGTAAACAGCAAAGCAGGAAAGGATAAACTGCACCCATTTATACAAGCAGAAAGCAAGGTGTAAGGAATAGGGAAGAGAGTTGCATATAGTTGGAGCTGAAGGTACAGGAGGAGATATTTTTGGTTTAGGAGGAGACATAAGGACATGAAGGACGATGCTTGCAGACGCGTACCTTCAGCTGGTGTAGGCGGTTCTGGAGCACAAATCGAGTGTCACTGATTGTCTGACTCAAGAAAGTCAGGTGGTCTGTCATCTCCTTAGCCAGAGATATTATGTGTGAGTCTCCCTCCACTCGCTCACACTTTTCTTGCAGCTCCATCAGTTGCTGTTCACGACGGCACAGGTCCCGCTGCAGTGTCTACAGGGCCAAATAGTGTTAAGTTATGTCATACTATATGTGTATTTGTACATATACTATATACATACAAATGCTCCTTGCCATCTGCAGTAATTTTGTCCATGAAATTCTTGTGAAGCAAAAGACAGCATCTTGCAAAACATGGATCCTGTGGGAGAATGACATTTGAGGGATCAAGAAAACATATAATTATTGCAGGATAACAATGAAGCACTTAAACAATATGGATGTTATTGACACTATGTGGTCAAATCATGTGCTAATGGACTCACAAAATGACCACATAGAATGACATGATAGTGCCAAAATGATTGAAGCATTCCTTGCTGGAATATAGTCCATCCTTTCTTGCCTCCCTTCTGTAGCATCTCACACTCCCTTGAGACCATGGTAGAGGGAGTACCAATGGAGGTGTTCATCAGGAGAAAGGGACTTATGTAGGTTCGAATCCCATCACATATCGCTTTGAAGCTATGCCATTTTGTCGAGTGGTTTAAAGTTACCTACATGTCACCATGATACATAGGTTCTAGGTGGTTACACCAAAGATGCACTTAGGTGGTGATATGGGCTCTAATATGGGTACCACTATAAATAAAATTACCTGCGCCACTAATGGGTGGAAGCTTAACACTGCTTCTCACATATACTCTCCAAGTATGCTTACAGGCACTATGGGCCATAACATAAAAAAATAAAAGGTATAGTACAGAACAGTAATGATGGTAAAGGTTGCTATTTATGAATATCCTGTGTCTATGTGACTCATAGAACTGCCTTGTTTCAACAGTAAGTTCTTTCAAGTTGTTGCTTGATATTAGAGCCACATCACTTCATTCAATATGGCCATTCAAACTTTACTACCATGTGACTGTTATGTGCAGTCACAATAACATATGATCAAATAATACAATCATGTATTGTGTTCTACATCTATTGTTTAAAAAATCCTTTCTAATATGAAAATTTACAAAATAATTTGGTGCAAATTGTGCCACCGATTCAATCCACATTCAGAAAGTAGATTGTTGCATGTTGTTGACCGCATAAATGGGAGGGACTACATTCAACAAGAAGCTCATTCCTAAATAATGGTATATTCTTGTATAGCATTGATATGTAGCAAACAACCAAGGATGTGCATAATTATGAATAAGTGAAGCATCTACTATTCGCACACAAAAAATGTGGTAGTTCTTAATAAATTCACCAATCAAATGTACAACTTTAGAAAGAAAATGTAAAAGCAGCATATAAAAATATTCTATAGCAATTTAAATTCTAAATGAACATAAGTAATAATTTATTAGTAAGCTATTTAAGTTTCAGAACTTATGTTTATATATCTACAGTCCTAGTACTACTTTCATAATCTACATTCCCTAAATAATTTCTTTAACCTGAGATGCTAGAACCAGTATGATGCTACAGTAAATTTCATGGTGTACTCGAAATGATCACTAGTCAAATACAATGCAATATGTTATAGTACACTATATATGAGGCACTGCTTCAAGTAGAGTGAATTTCTTTAATGAATAATATATCTATTACTATTTTCTCGAATAATTTTACTCTTACTAATGTCATATTTTATATGACAAAGAGAAATGGAAAAAAAAAGTAAAAAAGAAAAAAAAGATTTTCTATTTATCATGGTCCTGTAGACGATTAATTATTTTTATGTACAAGGAGTGCTAGGTGACTTGATAGTGACTTCAAGGGATAGTGGTCCTTAGGTTGCAAAGATCAATGCTGCTCTAGATATACGTCATGTCTAAAGGCAAAAGCTTTCACACAGGATTATTCAAAGATAATCCAAGGATTAGAGAGTAATGCATTAAGCTGTAAAAGAATGAAAGTTATGTGCCAAAAGTGCAAAATGATAAAAAAAAAAAAAAAAAAAAATTGCACTTTACAGAAAAAGACATAAATGATCCTTTAATGACCCACTTGCTTTGAGATTCAACACTACTGAAGCCACACTAGAGAAGTTCTCAGTCACACTACACTTCATAGTCTTCTCTCATCTCCTCCTTCTTTCAAATACATACTTATGTACCTATATATGCAGTTTTCATATGCTTTTTGTTTAATTTTTGTTTAATTATGTCTTCCAAATTATTTTTCTTTCGCAATATTTTCACTAACTGTCACATTACATTTACAGCCATCTAATTCCTTTATCAGGTGCAATATGACTGCAAACTAAATTTATGTAAATTCCACGGAAAAAGAAAATATCAAAGCGTAAGTGAAATATTATATGATAATTGCTAATAAAATATCTATAGACATCACATGTATACCATAATTACATGAAATCATCATACACATAAGATTAGCAAATACCTAATACAGGCAACCCCCGCTTAATGAAGGTTCACACAACAAAATTTTGCTACAACGAAGGTTTAATTTTACTACCATCTGCTCGTTTAACGAACACCAAACTCGCTTTAACGAAGTTTTATCCAGGTAATTTTTTCAAAGTTTGAAAGCCCCGCCGTATCATTCAAGCCGACAGGGTTTTGAATACACCAGCGCCTCTCGTGGACAACATGCGCACCACTCACTCCCCCTTTTCAAAACAATAACAGCGTCAGCAGCAGCTCATCTTCCCTTGCTCAACTTACCACCAAAAACACCCTACAATATCGCCTAGTGTTGCTAAGAAGACCACGAAGTCTCTTACTCTTGAAGTGAAGCTGGATATTATTCACAGACACGAGAGAGGCGAGAAAACTAATAGCATTGCTTGCCACCATTTTGACTCATCTACTGTCTCTACTACAATATCGCCTAGTGTTGCTAAGAAGACCACGAAGTCTCTTACTCTTGAAGTGAAGCTGGATATTATTCACAGACACGAGAGGCGAGAAAACTAATAGCATTACTCGCCACCATCTTGACTCCATCTACTGTCTCTACTATTTTCAAGTCAGCAGACTCTATTAAGAAGGCTGGTGAGACTGCATCTTCCTTGAAAGCTAAAAGAACCACCTGAACTTGTGACTCTACAATGGATAAAATGGAAAGTCTTGTGGAAATGTGGTACATAAGTTTTGTATGTGATACAATGATGCGTCCTTTGTTTACATTCTACAGCAGGGGCAGGCAACCTTTTTAGAGTGAGTGCCAGATGAGACTCTTGGAAGGAGGTCGCGGGCCGGAGTGAAAAACGAAATCTCAGACAAATGCATGGAATACTATAGTAATAAAAGAAAACGTATGCACACACGACTACTACTACAACTACTACTACTACTAATAATAATAATCATAATAATAATAATAATAATAATGAAATGCAAAGTAATTCAATAGTATAATTTATTCATTTAAAAACTTAAAATTTATTAGAGTTTCTTCTCTACTTTTAGTGGGAGGTCCACGGGCCGGATTGCATTAATAAAGCCTAACAGGGTGGCGGGCCGGACGCTAAGCCTTCGCGGGCCAGATGTGGCCCACGGGCCGGAGGTTGCCCGCCCCTGTTCTACAGGTTGCCGGTTAGTGTCTTTCCCGTTTCACTCTCCCTCCCTTCATAAATTTAAGATCAACATTATAAAGTTACGTACATACATACATTAGTGTACATTATAATGACTTAAATTAAACTGCCTAAATGTTTAACTTCATAATTTTTACTTTCATTAAACCTTTCACTCTACTATGATGCACTCTCATTTTGTTTACTCTCAATGGAAGTTCAAGTCAGGGGTTAAACTTGTTATAATTGGTTTGCTTAACGAATTTTCGCTTAACAAAGGGTTTTTAGGAACGTAACCCCTTCGTTAAGTAGGGGTTGCCTGTACTATTAATATTATATACTGACACTTAGTTCCTCATCAGCTGTGCATCCAACAACATGACTTCATGCATGACTTATGGTGCACCGATACCAAGGATTCTATATTAATGGTTTCAAACCATTGATTGTTTGGACATCAGGAATATGTTCTTTACTCAGAAGATAAATTTTATAAAACACCTACTGTCAAACATCATTTGCAGGAGATAAGTTTTAGTGCTTTTCCTTTGAATGATAAACTACATATTATTGATGCCATAAGGACATTTTTACAGTTGACAAACAAGCTGAGAGTAAGGCCAGATCAGAATAAACTGTTATTAACAACCAGGAAACCTTTTGAGCCAGCATCAAAGGCCACAATTATTAGGTGGGTCGAGGATGTAATGAGAGAGTCTGGAATAAGTAAGGCTTGGTTTCACTCCTATTCAGTTCAGTTGGCATCCACTTCTAAGGCATTTAGAACAGGAATGGCAGGGGAAAGACTTAGGAGAGCAATTGGTTGGTGACATGAATCTACTTTTTCTAAACACTATAACAAGATCATTTTGCTTGTGGGTTCCTTTTGGATGGAACATTATGAAGTCATATGCTGGGAACACGTAATGCTCTGTTCCTCATATCTGGTTGTTTATTGTTTATTGCACAGGCACGTATGTATGCACATTCGGTGTTTCAACCTTTTTTGTTATGATGGGGATGAGGCTACAAATAGTCATGCATGATGTCATGCTGTTGGACACACAGTCGATGAGGAATTATAAGATCATCGTAACTTACCTAGTTAAGTGTGCAATGATTGGGGTTCCTCTTTGGCTGTGGTCATGCCTGCCCATTTGTCCCATTTCAATGCATGTCCCTTGGTTTTTTGGAGAATGGTTTGTTACATAGCTCATGCTGGTATGTATAAGGTTTTGAAATTGAACCAGATTACATATTACCTTTTTTGAGAAGGGTTATAGTCATTCCATGCATATCTGTATTGGATTAGTTGCCATTTACTTTTGTCAACTTTTTGATAACCTAAATTAAATTTTATGCTTTGTGAGTGGTTGTTTTTATGGTGATGTGGTGTACCACATCATCTTCTCATCCCCAACTCCAGATGAAATCTGGCTTTGGTATTGGTGCACCATAAATCACACATGATCACGCATTGTTGGGCAGCATAACCTAAAAGGAACCATGATCATCGCATACTTACCTAGGTAAGTTACGATGCTCTTATAAACTTACATCACTGCTTTTCAGGAGCTATAACTAGAATATCAAAATGGAAACTTATATGATATCTTTAAGGCGGTTACAGTATGAGATGTTTAAATTACCATATTCACCTTACACCATATTTGTTATTTTGATATATTTACTTATTAGTTGTTAAACAAAAAGGTATTGGAAAATTACAAGAAATGTTGTTAAGCCTTGCTATAAAGGGCACATTTTGGAAATTTCATCAGTATACAGAAGTTGCATCTTATTAAGGGAACACAAATAAGTTCACATTAACTCCTTCCTGGTGGCAGGGCAGATGAATGTACTACCATATAAAAAAATCATCTATATATAGACTCTACCGACATTCATCCATACAACTATGTATAGTTTCCCCACAAATAAGTATTCTAGGATATCTACATATATGTAGACTCTGGCGCAAAACTGAACAAACAATGGAATCTATATATAGGTGTTATTTGCATTTGATTGATGGTAATGTATGTCAATTTATTTATATGAATGTTTGGAGTTATTCACATTCAGAACTTGTAGCCTGGATGTAATTTACTTCCACTTCTCTTCGTATTTTTGACACTTGTTTTGTACCTATTAATTTTTAGGCAACGTTGCTAGTGTGTGGTACAGTTCTTTCTCCTTAACATGATAGACTTATAATAAAAGAAAGTAGTGAAATGCAAAAATGTTCAATATTAGCTTATGTGCATAGCACATCCATCACCAACAAAGCACAAGCCTTGAGAGGCAATGTTGACAAGTGTCTGGGTATTTGAGATGCCAAATAATTATTCATTTTATAAATTCTGCTACTTGTAAGGATATATATATATATATATATATATATATATATATATATATATATATATATATATATATATATATATATATATATATATATATATATATATATATATATATATATATATATATATATATATATATATATATATATATATATATATATATATATATATATATATATATATATATATATATATATATATATATATATATATATATATATATATACAGGAGATCCTTGCAATTCAACGGGGTTAGGGCGGATTTTCATCAGTCAAATCAGCGTTAATTCGAATCGTGAAGCAATTTTTCCCATAGGATACTTAAGAATTAGGGGATAGGGACCAACCTCCAGCCTAGACCCCCAAAACATCACTATAACCTTTAAAAACACTAACCTAGACTAAATCAATACTTCATTTATATCTAACTTTTTTTTATTAAACACATAAGGGTGCTGTACAGTACATTTTTGGAAATAAAAACACTAGCATGATGCAGCGGTCTCGTGGTACTTGTCCCTGTTCTTCCAAATTATTGATACTGTTGATCTAGGGACACTCATTTCCAGTGCAATGACACTGTGAACTATACCTGCCTCACACTTTCTTATAAGCTCAAGCTTATCTTTGAAAGGTAGGAAGTTATGGTTCTTAGGGCTGGGGAACGCTGGCTGGGGCAAGAGTGACGCAGATTAAGTGACGCTCAGGCCACAAGGCTACCACTCTAAATTTTCATTTCTCCCTACCACTCGTGTGCATTTCCTCCTACTTTCACCTACCACTCGTGCACATTTTCCCCTATTTTCACCTACGCTAATCCCAAAATTCCTTTTTGTACATGCATATATTATTGTGTGAAAATAGATGTATTTATACTTTTTGCAGTTTTATACTTTTACTACAAAAGAAATAAAAAAAATTTACTGGTATCGAAAAATTAACTTTTCTTCGGTATATTATCATGTCAGACTGGACGATATACGCGGGAATAAGTGATCGACTCTCGCCCTAATGGAGCGCCTCGCCACATTACACCATACTTCCACATGTTGCGTCAGTTATATATATATATATATATATATATATATATATATATATATATATATATATATATATATATATATATATATATATATATATATATATATATATATATATATATATATATATATATATATATATATATATATATATATATATATATATATATAATCCATATTTCATAAACTGATGGGTGTCCAGACAAATATTTAGTTTGAAAAAAAAAAAAAACATTCTCTTACATATTGTCAATAAACTCTCTAGTTTCCATTGCAAATTCCTATTTTCCCCGTAGGCATCCCCTACCCCCTACATTAGGCTAAAATCACCTACTGTAGGGGATTTTCCTTATGAGTGGCAGCCTTGGCACAGGGTAGCGTCAGTTTACACTTCCGCCTGGAGGGCTGGCAGCGAATTTGGGCTGGCGGCGGATATGACGGTTTGGTGGCACGCGAAATATGAATATCGAATTGGCGAGTCAGTCAGTCAAACCTTGAGGATTGGGTAATAATAAACTGAATTCGAATTGGCGATAATTCAAACTGCGAACGGTCGAATCACATGGATCCCCTGTATATATTGTTGTGGCAGCACAGGAGTGGGGTGGTAGCTACTTGTGGAGTGAGGTGCTATTGTTGAGAGACAGGAAGTGGGAACCGGAAGTGATGGTCATGCAGGTGGATAAAGCAGCAGTGATTGGCTCAGAAGCGAGCCAATGGCAGTATTGTAAGGGGAGGCAGCTGTATTTAAGCCGGCCATCTCTGTCCCCACCAGCTGTCTCTACCCGCAGCTATGTTCCCTACTCTTGTCCTCTGTCTCCACAATTGCCCTGGTAATACCCTGTATTGCCTGTTTGTACTATGTTATTACCCAAGTAAACGTAAGAAGCTGTACAAAGTGTTTCCTGAAGTCCTGCCTGTCTGAGTGAGTCTGTCTGAGTCTTGTGAGCGTGTATCTCGCTTCTCTTGCTAGTCACAGACCCTCGTCAATGTTATCCCTGTGCCACCCCCGTTCTGAATGCTGTCCTGGTCTATGCTGCTGAGAGTGAGTTATGGTTGCAGCATTAGAAGCTGAAGTAAGGACCTTGGGTGCCCTGCCTTGCCCCGTGGTTGCAGGTGTGGGTGTCCCTGCTGCTGTGTGGGTGGCAGTTCGTAACAAAATATATATATATATATATATATATATATATATATATATATATATATATTGTTACGAACTGCCACCCACACACAGCAGGGACACTACATAATATATATATATATATATATATATATATATATATATATATATATATATATATATATATATATATATATATATATATATGCACACACACACATAAACCTAATGATAGACAATATGATGGACCAGAAAGTAAAGGAATGCACAAGATTCAGAGGAAACGACGAGCGGCGAGATTGGACCTAGTTTTTACAAGGGTATACAAATGAATGACGATATAAGATATAAGTGCCCATTGGGAAAGAGTGACCATGCAATATTAGAAATAGATATAGAAGAAGGAAAGGAAGTAGAGATGATTCATACAAAGGAGACCGATTAAATTACAGAAAGGCTGATATTGAGAATCTCAAGAACTATTTTAAAAATGTAGACTGGGAGGAGATGGAAAACTCAGAGACAATGCAAGACAAATATAACTTATTTTTGGAAATATACAAAACAGGAGTCAGGGAATATGTCCCAAAATATAGACCAAAAGAAGAAGGAAAGAAAGATTGGTTTAATGCAAGGTGTGCTAGGGCAAAGGAGAAAAGAGATGGAGCATGGAAAAGGTGGAGGAGAAATAGGAATCCAACAAACAAGGAAAACTTCAAGGCAGCGAGAAATGAATATGTTAAGGTGAGGAAGGAAGAGGAAAAGAACTTCAAAAAAGATATTGTCGAAAAATGTAAGGAGCAACCAAAATTGTTCTATAGATTCATAAATGGAAAAATTAGGCAAAAAGAAACAATAGAAAGGTTAAAAGGAGAGAACGGGATGGTGGAAGACCCAAAAGTATGGCAGAACTATTAAATAAAAAATTCCAGGAGGTCTTTACTAAAGAATCCAAATTTGAGAGGCCACAGGGTAATAGAGACAATCTATATGAAAGAGATTAAAGTAACCAAGCTTGAAATAAAAGAGTTAATGAAGGAACTGGATGAAGAGAAGGCAATGGGACCGGATGAAGTCTCAGGCAGAATACTGAAAGAATGTAGGGAAGAACTAGCAAGTCCTATATACAACATCATAAAATGCTCAATAGAAAATGGAACAGTGCCAGTAGAATGGAAAAGAGCTGAGGTGGTTCCCATATATAAGAGTGAAGGAAAGAAGAACCTTTAAATTACAGACCGGTATCACTAACTAGTGTAATATGCAAGATGTGTGAAAGAATAATAAAGAAACAATGGATCGAGTTCCTTGAAGACAACAAATTAATATCAAATAGCCAATTTGGTTTTAGAAAAGGACGGTCTTGTGTAACTAATTTATTGAGTTTCTATTCTAGAATAGTTGATAGAGTACAAGAGAGAGAGGATGGGTTGACTGCATCTATTTGGATTTAAAAAGGCGTTTGACAAAGTGCCACATGCAAGATTACTGTGGAAGTTAGAGGAGAAGGGTGGCTTAAAAGGAAGCACATTGAGATGGATAGAAAATTATTTGAGGGGAGAGAAATAAGGACGGTAGTTAAAGATATGAAGTCCAAGTGGAGAGCAGTAGAAAGCGGAGTGCCACAGGGTCAGTATTGGCACCAATACTTTTCCTCATTTATATTAACGACATGCCAGAAGGAGTGAACAGCTACATAAATTTGTTTGCGGATGATACGAAACTGTGCAGAGTTATAAAGCAAAAGGAGGATTGTGAAATACTGCAAGAAGACCTAAATAAGATCTGGGAATGGAGTAAGAAGTGGGAAATGGAATTCAATGTGAACAAAAGCCATGTCATGGAAATGGGAAAGAGTGAAAGACGACCTGTGGGAATCTATAAGATGGGAGATGGAGTAGAACTGGAGAAAGTCAAAAGGAAAAGGACTTAGGAGTGACGATGGAAGAAAACAATCAACCAGTAAGCCATATTGATAGAATTTTTAGAGAAACATATAATTTGCTGAGGAATATTGGAGTAGCATTTCACTACATGGACAAAGAAATGATGAAGAAATTGATAAATACTATAATAAGACCCAGATTGGAATATGCAGGAGTAGTGTGGACCCCTCATAAAAGAAACACATAAGAAAATTGGAGAGGCTACAAAAATGGCTACAAGAATGGTCCCAGAACTTGAAGGGATGACATATGAGGAGAGACTAAAGGCTATGGATCTACCAACCTTGGAACAAAGAAGGAGAGAGGAGACCTGATACAAGTCTATAAATTGATCAACGGAATGGACCAAGTGGATAATGAGAAACTGATCCTGAGAGAAGAATATGACATCCGAAGCACAAGATCGCATAGTAAAAAGCTGAGAAAGGAAGATGTCTGAGAGATATTAAAAAATATAGTTTCCCACAGAGATGTATTGAGACGTGGAACAGTTTAGATGAAGAAGTAGTGTCTGCAACGAGTGTGCACACTTTTAAAGTAAGATTGGATAAGTGTAGATATGGAGACGGGCCACACGAGCATAAAGCCCAGGCCCTGTAAAACTACAACTAGGTAAATACACACACACACACACACACACACACACACACACACACACACACACACACACACACACACACACATATATATATATATATATATATATATATATATATATATATATATATATATATATATATATATATATATATATATATATATATATATATATATATATATATATATATATATATATATATATATATATATATATATATATATATATATATATATATATATATATATATATATATATATATATATATATATATATATATATATATATATATATATATATATATATATATATATATATATATATATATATATATATATATATATATATATATATATATATATATATATATATATATATATATATATATATATATATATATATATATATATATATATATATATATATATATATATATATATATATATATATATATATATATATATATATATATATATATATATATATATATATATATATATATATATATATATATATATATATATATATATATATATATATATATATATATATATATATATATATATATATATATATATATATATATATATATATATATATATATATATATATATATATATATATATATATATATATATATATATATATATATATATATATATATATATATATATATATATATATATATATATATATATATATATATATATATATATAAACTGTATATATATATATATATATATATATATATATATATATATATATATATATATATATATATATATATATATATATATATACACAGACCATGCTACAACATAGTGCAGTAAAATCAGGACAAACTCCTATATATAGACGATCCAACAATAATTCCAAATTTCTAAACATCTATATATAGATCCTCTGCCAGGAAGAAGTTAATTAAAAAACTGTGAACATGAAGAGAGTGATCATTTCCAATCAGTGTAAAAGTGATCAGGGAAAAATGAGATGCTTAGTGTTGGAAGGGCGAATCCAGTAAAATGAGGTCTTAAGTTTCTGGCATTTGAAATAACATTTCAGTACAAATTCCTTAACTGTTTTGAGAGTCGATTCAATAAAATGCTGTTTTCAAATATTCAGTTTCAATATATCTTTAGTTTAACATTTTATTAATTAGTTCTGTGGACATAACTATTCTTCTGATCAATACCTGCACACAAAAAAATAATTCTTTATTAAAAAATCATGTAATACCAATAAATTGTTATTTTTTTTTCATGTGTCTGAAGTCTCTAAATAAGGAAATGAAAATTAGTTTCAATGCTATGTAAATATACTGAAACAGGATTTAAAATAATGACTTTTTATATACTAGTAACTAGTTTGTCAAAATATACTCGTACATACTTACATGACTCACCAATTTCATGCTGAGGAACTATTTTCTTGACCCAATAGCTTATGTACCCTTAGACAAGATTAAGCTTTATATTTTACATCCCTTTCCCAGGAACTAAGATTACATTTCCACTTCATGGAAGGTTCATATGACTTGTGGTTACTATGACATATGTTTTCAATTCAGGTAGTATTTACAGATCATTTTCCATAGATTTAGTGATCTATATGCAAATACAAAGGTGACATCCACAAACTAGCAGGACATGCTCTCAACTGATTGGCTGTGAGAAAGGTATGATGTGATGGCAAAGTGCAGCCCACCATAGAATGAAACCCAGGGATATTAGGTTCATCTTTCCTGCAATATACCTTCTTTCATTGCCTTCCACACATATGACAAAGTTTTGAGTGCTATGTTAGTTACACCCCTATATTCAGAAGAGTTTTCAACCATGATGAAAGGGTGAAAATGGTTTCAAACTTGTGATCACATAATGGCTAGTAGAATACTCTGCCAGGTATAAGTCAGAATCACTAAAAATATAGATTCACACATCTTACACTAATTGCCTCGAATATCACCTCATAAAATGGAAATTGAACAAGAAATGGCAGAACTTCCATTGACACATGAACATTTAGTGCACATACTGGTGATAGTGTTATGACATTTACTGAATAATACAAATAAAGTTCCTACTCTATTTCTTTCAAGATAATCTTTTTTTTCAGATGTTCATCTTTTACAGCAGGTTTTTAACATATGCACAAAAAAATAATAAATAAAAATGAATAAATAAATAAGAAAAATAAATAAATAAATAAACAAAATAAATAAACAAATAGTTCTATTTATTAAAAAACAATAATACAAAATAGATAAAAATTAAATAAGCAAATAAAACATAATAAATAAATAAAAAAAATATGAAAACAATAAGCATTTGTATTACAGAATACATAATAAAGAATATGAACTATGCATTAAAAGAAGACATCACTTACCTGATTATTTGCTATCTGTTCACGAATCTCTGCTGAGGAACTAAGCGAGATATCTGCAGTGATCTGGTTGTAAGTCTCAGTGACCCAACACTCTAGGTCTTGCAGCAATTGTTGATATTCTATGAGGTGAAGCTTTTGCTGTTCAGCTGTACTATGTCTTCCCTGAAAAACATGATGTTTAAGCTGCATTACATCATGCTGCGCTCACTATCATAAAAAAACATAACAATAAGCAAATATTTTCTGTTCTTGTTGCATCTTGAAAAGTTAGCATCACTTGTTTCAACAGTAAGTAGTGAAGTGGGAGGTTCAAATAATTTCTTGTGTAAAACTTGCACCCCTACTTACATGAGGACAGCTATCATTGTCGGTAGTAATTATGTATACTACACACACACACACACACACACACACACTGAAGGCTAAGCATCTCAGAGTCTTGCTCCAGACACTTCCCTTTCTCTTCAAGATAATTTAGTTCATCCTCCATCCGCTTCATCTCAATTATCAGAGTCTGTAATGAGGTATGAGAAGTTCAGACTTGCTCTATTACACACACACACACACACACACACACACACACACACACACACACACACAAAAAAAAAAAAAAAAAAAAAAAAAAAAGTAATTAAAAAAATAAATTAAAGTGATCCGAATGTAATTATATATAAAACAATTATCAACCAGGGATCAACTTTAATGCTAAGAATTTACATTATTTAGTTACCTGTGGAAAATGAATTTTTGACAAAGATAAACATGAATCTTAATAAGAAATTTTTTTTTAAATTGACACATTCTGATATGATTTAGATGTAAAAAAGTAAAAGAGATTCATATGAACAAATATCTATGTAAGGAAGCAACACTTTATAAGTAGATGAAGGAAATGTTTGGGAATAGAGAACAGAATAACTTCTTATTGCCAGAAAAGCATACAGAGAAGCTATGTACTTGGAGATTAAAGGCTGGTTTACATGTGCTAATTTACGACTTTTTTTATGTAAGAGTTTCCGACTTGCAATTGGCGCCTAGCAAATGCAGAAAGCAGTCGCAAATCAAGACCAACATGTTGGTCTTGCTAGTCAATTTGCATCTTTATTTGTCGTGACATCACAGAGTAAGTTTTGAAAATGTGGTATCTACTACTATCTAGAGATAGAGAAGAAGATATTAGAGTTGGTGAGGGAAAAGAACACATTTGGGACCCCAGAAAT
Organism: Portunus trituberculatus; assembly: GCF_017591435.1. NCBI lineage: Eukaryota > Metazoa > Arthropoda > Malacostraca > Decapoda > Portunidae > Portunus > Portunus trituberculatus. The sequence goes on from NC_059300.1 coordinate 14,779,173, forward strand.
TAATTATACAGTAAAAAAAGCTTGTGCAAATCTTCGTTCGATGATATAGGTGCCACTCTACAAACACGGTTTCTCTCAATGCAGTGTTGTTGGAGGTGAGGATTCAAGATTTGTCAGGATTTAATTTAATCACAACTGTGCATAATCCTCTTAAGATTAACAATTTTCTTATGAGAAATGTAGTCTAATTTAGAGTGTGGTAAACACTCCTTTCTTTCCTTCTACTTGGCCAGGGACGTATCCACTGGCATTTTCTTTTCTGTTAACTCTTCCGGTAAGCCAAAAGAAGAGCAACCACAGCTTTAACATTATTGTTATAGGAAGACATCTTAGTAGGCAGTTGTTTGTTTACATTCACTTCCTGCCAAGGTGCCAACTAGTTGATACTTTCCCAGTGTTACATCTGACACTTTCTGACACGAAGGGATGAGTCAGAAACTCTGCGTACATAAATAAACAGTCGCACGTTAGCACATGTGAACCTGCCTTAACATCAGATGATGAGTACCTTTTGCTTCCTGGATAAGGAGATGATGAAGGAAATAATTATAAAAATTATTACGCAAAATATTTTAATATGATAGTAATTACTCTTGTACAAGAAAAAAGAAGCATGCGAAAAATAAACATACCACTATTTCTTCCAACTTTATTATAGAAGAAAAAGCAGAGAAAACACTGTTTACAGAATAAATTCATGCTAATCCCTGAGAGTCCTCCTGTGTCCAGGTCCCTTTAATGACTATCTCACCTGGATGATGGTCAGCTGCTGGATGACTGAGTGATCCACCAGACTCTGCAGACGCTCCTGGAAGCTCTGGAGTTTTTCTTGTGCTGAGGATACCTTCTCCTTGATCTCAATCTGCTTCATAAAAAATGAAAAAAATGCATTAGTTGCACTTAACATATTGATAAATCCAATAAAAATGCTAGTTCTTGATAAGAAGTGAAATAAAAATGTTACATACAAAATAACACAAAGTCATAATTAATATGCAATAAAAAGAAAAAAAAGCACTTCACAGCCAAAAATTAACACACAAAATAAAAAAATAGAAATCAAGTATGCACAGCAGTATCTATTTGTGATGACAGCATCACTGTAATGGTTAAACAGGAAACATTGTACACAACACTTCATCAATAGAGCAAGACATCAAAAGAGACATGTTTAATTGGAACATGCAAGACATCACTCAGTATAACAGAAAATATATCAATATATATATATATATATATATATATATATATATATATATATATATATATATATATATATATATATATATATATATATATATATATATATATATATATATATATATATATATATATATATATATATATATATATATATATATATATATATATATATATATATATATATATATATATATATATATATATATATATATATATATATATATATATATATATATATATATATATATATATATATATATATATATATATATATATATATATATATATATATATATATATATATATATATATATATATATATATATATATATATATATATATATATATATATATATATATATATATATATATATATATATATATATATATATATATATATATATATATATATATATATATATATATATATATATATATATATATATATATATATATATATATATATATATATATATAATAATAATAAGTATAATAGAATTTAAAATTCAAGTAGCTCAGATGTTTTCTTCACTGCTACTTACAAAGAATGCTTGAGATGGAAAGAAAAAAAAGTTTCAAGCCTGCAAATAATCTAACTTAATCTTTCTTGTAAATAAATCCAAACATACCTCCCTTAAAGCAAAAACCTATAACTCAACAAGTGTATTGAAGAATAGAGTAAGACAGTAACTCATCCCTGAAACAACCATTAATCATAATCTAGTGTTACTGAGAAAAAAAAATGCTATTGAATTTGCTAAATGTAAGTAATCTAAAGAAACCATATTACTACTAATCACTTCAGATCTGCAAGGAGACAACTTATTACAAAACAATCTATCTCTTCTAATACTACAGGATTATACAAACAACATGCACACACATCTACCAGCTCTCCCCAGCACTAGCACCTACAATACACTACAGTATCACTACTTTTGTTTGCTGCTGTACATAAAACTAAAACGTAATTCAACTCATAATTCTTATTAGAATTGTGACTAAGATTATAACATATGACCTAATATTATTTAAAAGTGGATAATATTCAACCCTAGGCCAGAAAAAAATTGCTGCATTTGCACTGAGTAAAACATTGTCAATAACCTTTTCAAGAGATATGTATCACAAACACATAAAGACTATAGGGATGAGCATGCTACTCTGTACTCTTCACACAAATGGAGAGAAAATAACTGCACAAAAATAATGAGATCAGAGAACCAGGAAAAAAACAAAAAAACAAAGCATGAACTAGTACATCAAAACCAAAGAAAATATACACACGATTCAAATAAATACACATGGGAGGGAGCCTACAATATTATGGGAAAACTAAGATGGTTCACCTAGGATTCCCATAACACACTCAAGGAAGAAGTCAGGACCAAATTCTATACAAGGAGAGGGACACAATATTTCACACACTCTCGTGCAGTGCCAAAGGCATCACACCTGGTGTTTTTTGTGCTGGGCGAGTGTTGAACTGGCTTGATAAGGGGCCTGCAGGGGGGCTGCTTTCTTGCTCATCTCAGTCAAGGTCATCTTGCTCATGGTGGGAGGAAGCGTCTGTGTCTGAGTCATGTCGTGGGTGTGTGTTGTCTGAGTCATGGAGGAGCCTGGGACACTACAAACTGTTACAAGGTCAGGGGGTGGGGGGGTGAGAGAGAGATATGTACTTTCATCTGTCCAATTGGCTACACCATGAGGAGGATTAGCTTGTATAATTTCTGTCTCAAGCATTCTTGCATAGTAACCATCAAAATTATCTGCTGGTGGAAGCCCAGGAGGGGAATTGTAACCACCATCATGCGAATCATCATCATCATTATCCTTTTCTTTCTCCCGAATCTCACTCACCAGATTTGTATCATCTTTCTTCAGCTGCTCGATCATTTCATAGTAACTCTTCTCAGCATCGTTGAATATCCATTGGTTACACAGGAAGGAGTCACTGCCAGCATTTTTCTGAAGAACTTCCTCTCGATCCATCTGCCGCAGGATGTCATCCACTTCTTGCTCGGCTTCTGAGATGCGAGATCGGTGGCGCTTGTGATGCTTTTCTCGATTAGATTTGTGACTTCTTTCATGTTTTATTGGAATATTGATTTCCTTTGAATCTTCTGAGGTTTCTTTAGCTATATGTTTATCTTCAGAATTATTTTCCTTTGGAGTGAACTGTTTCTCTGCTTCATATTTGTCTTCATTAATAATTTTTTGTTCAAATTCTGTTAATTTAGACTCTTCTGAAACTTCTACTTCTGGTAATTCTATTCTAGGTACATAAGGCACAATATCTGTCACATAGTCCTCAGCTTCATCAGAACAGGATGACCGCAGTCTTCTACGGCGCTCCTGTTTGGAAATAAATTCAGTGAAACCTTCATCATCTACCACATGAGGAGTGGAGGGTTTCCTAGGGTCCTCAGCAGCTACCACAACTTGAACCTTCTTAGTGTGGTATAGAATAAAAGATTTCTCATCAATGGGCTCTTCTTTTTCCTCTTCAATTTCCACTGCTTTTGCTTGGGACACAACATGAGCCCATGAAGTGGTTCCTGTCTGCTGAGCTATATACTCTTGATACTTTGTTTCAGCCAACCCTATTGCATTCATGTCATAATTCCCAAATGATGATTCTTCATGTATTATAGAATCTGAATTATTAATTTCTTTTTCATTTGCATCCTTCACTAATCGTTCTTCTTCCATCACTACTGAATCTTCTCTTGATGTATTAGTAGGGGAATGATGAGCTAGATATTCCTGATGTTCTGCTTCTGCTCTCTGTATACTGTTGTAGTCATACAGCTGAATTTCTGTTGAAACATTGTCCTTTGTTCTTACTGGTGATCTCAGAGTAATTTCTGACACTGTTGGTTTCATGTCAGTAGGAGACTCTTCATGTGTTGACATGGCAGTGTGTGCACCATCATGAAGACAAACATTTACATCACTTACTGATGGTACAACACTGTTACTGAGAACCTCCACAGTTACTGTGTTTTCTTGTTGATTTGATGCAAGGAATGCAAAATAATTAGACTCTGCCTCAGCAAAATCATGCATGTCAAATAGTAGAGGTGAACCAGGTAATTCTACAGTCAACAGATCTTCCTCAAGTGGAAGATGACTTACTGTTGGTGTTTCAAGAAGAGGTTGAACAGGTCCTTCCTTTGAATCATTATGCTGTTTCTTGCTGTGTTTAACCCTAGTATCAGAAGTCTTCAATGGGCTGAGAGCCTCTCCTTTAATCTCAGCAGCAGGAATCTTCACTAGGCTGAGAGCATCTGCTTTAATCTCAACACCAGAAGCATTTGCTGGGGTAGGAAGCTCTGGTTTCACCTCAGCAGCAGGAGCCTTTGCTGGGCTGGAAGCCTCTACTTTGACCTCAGTAGCAGAAGCCTCTTTTGCACTAGAAATAGAAAGCTCTGGCTTCACCTCAGCAGCAAGAACGTTTGCTGGAATAGGAGCCTCTAGTTTAGGTACAATAGCAAGAGCTTTTGCTGGGCCAGGAGGTTTCAGTTCTACTTGAGTAACAAGAGTCTTTGTTAGGTTGGGATCCTCTGGTTTAACTGCAGCATCAGAAGTCTTTGCATCATTTACAGAAGCCTCTTTCAGACTGACAGTATCTTGTTTAGCAGCAAACACTTCAGGTACAGTAACAGGTGCCTGATTTGGTGTATCTGATTCACTGACAATATCAAGAACCTTCACTTGGCTAGGAGTCTCTCTGTCAAATATTCCTTTCTTGATGACAACTTGTGTCTCAGGCAGAGTATCAAAAATCTTGGAATAGGGAGGAATTTCTGTCTTTTCTTTGTCAGGTTTGGTAGCAGAATGAATGAATGAATGTTTGCAGGTAATGCTTTGTTCAGACAATGGAGGGGGAGTCTCTGTTTGGATAGGAGCCACTGGCTTTGATAGACTGAATGTATTTACTGGAGAGTCTAAATGTTCAAAAGTTGTGTCTCCAGTTGCCAATTTATCAGGTATCTCATTTTCTGCTCTTGGGCCTAACGCATCCTCCATCACTGAGACATCATTATGAACAAGACTACTGTATGTTTGGTGTTGGTGATATCTACACTCAGCTTCATTAATTGCAGCCATGTCATATGAAGGGAAGTAAGTTAGTTCAAGGGCATAGTTAGTTGGAAGAGGTGTGAGGGAAGGTGAAGGCAGAGTGTCACTGGATGCAGGAAGGAGGTGAACAATGCACTCTTCTTGTGTCAGGATCGATACTCCATCTTCCTGGGATGGCATATCAGACTGGGAAGCCTGAACAGAAGTCAAAGGTGACACTTCTACTGCCAACATTTCATGGTAGATGCGTTCACTATCTTCCAGCTGCCATTTGTCATACTGAACTGCATCATAGTTTGCATACTTTTGTAGGACGTCTTCACGGCTCATTTGGCGAAGGATTTCATCCACCTCTTTCTCAGCTGCAGAGGTGCGAGAACGCTGACTCTTTCGGTGACTGTCAGTCCGTCTTCGGTGTCTTACTTTAATCTCTACAGTCTCCACCATGCTCTCTTCAAATGCTTCTGACTCAGATTGTGAAATAGGCTCTTTCTGAGTTTCTACATGTTGGTCTTCTATTATTTCAACTTCAGGTAACTCTATTCTTGGAACATAAGGCACAATGTCTTTCACATCTGGCTCTTCAGAGCAGGATGATCGGAGGCGGCGGCGGAGCTCTTGTTTTGAGACAAATTCAGTGAAACCTTCTTCATCTATAGAGCAAGGCACCTTGGGCTTTAATGGCTCTTCTTCAGGTAACAAAACCTTGATGGTTTTGGTCTGATATAAAATGAAAGATTTTTCATCCTCTGGATCTTTGGATAACTCTTCACTGGCTTCTGTGATGGGCTTGCCATGGGCCACAACATCTGCCCATGAAGTTGTCTGAGTCTCAGAGGCGAGATATTTCTGGTACTCTGCCTCGGCTGTGTGTATAGTGGACATGTCATAGCTTGGGACTAACATACACTCATGTCCTTGACTCTGTGATGTGGAAGCCAATGATATTTCATCAGTATATAAATGCTCAGTTTTGCTGCCAGTTAAGTTCAAATCTTCCTCTTTTTTAATAGACTTGACAGCCAATGTACTGTTGCTTTTATCAGGAAAAGCTGTTTCATTATCAACTTCTGTTACATCAGATCTGGATTTATGCACCTCTTCTACAAACAAAGGCGTATATTTAGATTCTTCATCTAAAGATTCTTTGTGCAGGTCTTCTGATATCTGTATGTTTGGCACATCATCTGACATTTCATGCAATGATTCATCAGTAGTTGGTGAGACTAACTGTGGTGCTGCCTTTTTCCTCCCTGATTTTTCTGCCACAATGCTGTCTTCAACAATCTTATGGATATCTATCACAGTTTTTGCAAGTATGTGACTTGTGTTTATCACAGTTTCTTCTTTAAGTATTTGACTATCATCACATATCACAGTTCTGTCAGGGCTTGGTGCCCAGTCATCTGTGATTGCCACTGTGGCAGTAACAGGCACTTGTGTGACGGACTTTTGGTCAGCAGGGATCTTGATTTCTTTGGCACAAGAAGCCATTGACTGTAACCATGCAACATACTCATAGTAGTGAGTTTCAGCTTCTGTTATGAGATTCATGTCATAAATGGAAGAATCATTAACTGGCAAGACAGATGGAGATACCAGTTTTGTTGTAGGTGAAGTTTCTTTCATCACAGCTACTGGAATGCTGGTTTCTACATGTGCAATGTTGTCTTTTTTTATTGGCTTTGCATCTACTTTTCCTGCTGTTGGCTCAAGCGGAACTGGCTTGCTTGGACCTAAAACATCATGGTCAGAACAGACAAGAGGCTCAACAACTGAACTGTGAGGTACAGCCTGCAACTTCGTCAGCGCTGTCATTTCTTTTACTTCTGGCTGTTGTTCATCTGCTATCTGACTCTTCTCTTGCTGCATTTCCAAGATGAATTTTGGGTAATACAATTCAGCATCTTTGATACCAAACACATCATACCATAGCTCGGAGCCCAAGTAAAATGCAGCAAAGAGTTTGTGCTCATACTCAACTACATCTTTGGGCTTGGGTGGAATCTCTCCTCTCTCAATAGCTGCTGCAATTTCACCTATTTCTTTTTCTGATTCTGATTGTTTGGATGATCTCTTGGATCTAGTTCTCTGCCTGGATTTGCTTCTCTTGGACTGCACCACCTCAACATGGCTGACTTCATCATCACTGTCAGCCTCATCAGCATTAGCACACAGAGCTTCTAGGACCTCCTCTCTGGTTACCTTAGCAGGGTCTTTCTTTTTAATCTCCTCCACTACAGACTGCACAGCTTCCTCAATTTCTTCTGCTGCTGCTGATGTACTGTGAGTCTTTCTTCTGAATCTCTCCTTCTTGGAGACAAATTGAGTGAATCCCTCTTTATCCACTTTGGTGACCTGTTTGTCTATCTTTAATGGCTCTTCCACCCCCACCAAAGTTGGATTGCGGTACACATATGGCTTTTTGGTTTCCTCTGGCTCTTTTTCTACAACAATGGCTGGTGCATGAATGAGGATATTTGCATATGATGACTGTTGGTGAGTGCTAATGATTTTAGATGGCTCAGACATCTCTGTGACACTTACTCCAGAATCTTGTTCTGAGTGAAATCCAAGCTGAGGCACAGTTATGTCCACCAGTCGGTCACTGGGCAGAACAGGTGCTTCACTCTCATCAGGTGTTATTTCAAGGGATTCCATTGATTTATCTTCTGTTACAATGGAACTAACTTCCTCAACAGTCAAGCCCTCCTGATCCTCAAAGTGCACTTCCTCCTTGATGAGGTCAACATCCATCCCAGTAGCAGCAGAAGAATGTTCTGTCTCTCTGCTCACATGAAGCCAATCATCAGTGTTGTCTGACACAGTTTCACCAGAAGATTGCACTACTGCTGTTTCAGTTGTTTCATCCATTACTGTTTTCATGGCTTCTTTTAGAGCTTCTTCAAAATTAGGAACAACTTTTTCTAATCCAAAAGCTTTCTCCTTGCTAATGGCCTTTTCCTCCACAATGCATTCAGGAATCAATTCAAAATCTTTCACAGGTAATTCCTTTCCTTGTTTCAGCATAAAATTTGTTTCAGTTGTAATTCCTTCTTTATGAGTGTCTTTTGTCTCCATTGCTGTCTTTTCTCTTGGTGAAGGAACAAACTCAAACTCTTTGGGACTTGGTGAAGGATCGTTAATGTCAGACACATCTGCAGCAGGTTCCTGAAGCAGTTCTGGAAGAACTTCCGATGATGACTTGACTTCCTCTGATTTCACTTCCTCTGATAACTTAAATTCTTCTGATGATTCTTGTAATTCAGTCTTCACAGTTACTGATTGTACATTGGCAGTTTTCTTTACCTCTTCTAACACTTTACCAGATGAAAGAATATCACCAGTTTTTTCTTGTAGCTCTTTTACTTCTTTTGACTGTATATTTTGTTCTTTTACGGTCTCATCAGCAGTCTCTTGCTTCCCTCCATTCTCAGTGAGTACAATGACATCTGGTTCAGGTTGCTCACTGACCTTTTCTTCAGATCCTTGGCATAAAGGTTCATCTTTTTCATCACTGTCCTTTTCCAAACCTGCATCTTCAAAACATTTACTTCCTCTGTCCTGATCCTTTTCATCTCCCTTTTTGGCTTTGCCTTTCTTTGGCCTCTTCTTTTTATTCTTATAGTATTCTTCACCAGAAACCAATGAGCATGATGCACTTTCCTCCTCCATGGTAGTCCTTGAATCTTTGTCAGTAGCTGGGCTTGTCCTCTCCAGTGGTGCACTCTTAGTCTTGAATAACCTCTTTCGTTCTTCTAGTGGGGTAGTTATTGTGTCATCAGTGCTGGAGGTACGCATTATTGGTCTCTGTCGCATCCATTGTGGAACCAAAATAATCTCATTGGGGTCAATTAAAAGTCCTGAAGGATGCTGAGAGACTTGAGTTGCTGACAGGAGGCTGGTCATGAATCCCTCAGAACTAACTTGTGCTGTGCTAATTTCTGTGTCTTTGATGAGTTCTCTGCTTTCAGATTGTGAATTTTTTTGCTTTTCATCAGTAACATCAACCTCAAGTTGTACTGTGGCCACATCTGAGTCAGTGATGTGAGTCTGAGCCCCAAAGTTAAGCCCTTTGTCACTTACAACTTCTTCAACTGAGGTTTCCAAAGTTACATCAGCAAGCTCAGTTTCTATACTTGTCAACTCAAACACTTGGGTCTCTTTTATCTCAGCAACAGTTTCACTCTTCTGTTCAGGTGTTGTCTGTACTGTTTTCTTTGGCTCATCTTTTTCTTCTTTAAGTGCAGTTTTCTTTTTTCTTTTCTTCTCAACTTTCTTAGAAGGATGACACTGCACCTCAGGCTGTGGCTGACTCACACTCTTGGGAACTTCTACCTTTTCTATTATTTTATCAGGCTGCAGCTGAGTCACACTCTTGAGAACTTCCTTTTCTAAAGTTTTCTTTGCCTCTGGCTGACTCACATTCTTGAGAACTTCTTCCTTTTCCAATTTTTTCTTTTGGTCTGGCTGACTCTTGGGAATTTCTCCCTTTTCTGATTTTTTATCAGGCTCTGATTGACTCACACTCTTGAGAGACTCTTCCTCTTGGAATTTTTTCTTTGGCTCTGGCAGACTCACACTCTTGGAGTCTTCTCCCTTTTCTATTTTTTTCTCAGGCTCTGGCTGACTCACACTCTTGAGAGCTACCTTCTCTGATTTTTGTTTCGGCTCTGGCGGACTCACACTCTTCAGAACTTCTTTTTCCATTCTTTTCTTAAGTGAGGTATCATCATGGGGATTAATAGCTTCTTCCTGGTGTATCTTCAATGGAGATGAGTTAATGGCTGCATCATGGATCTTCACAGTCTGATCTAGAGATAACATCTCTTCAGGAATAACTGGAACTGCTTGGACAGAAGAGCTAGCAGCTATAGTTTTGTGCTCATCTTCTTTTCCTCCTTTTTTGCGGCGTCTCTTGTTCTTTGAATGGACCTCCTCAAAGCCATCTGTATCCTGCTTTGGTTCTTGTGCAGGAGGCACAGAGGGAGAGGAACTGACAAGGACTGACGCAGGGATCTCCTGGTACTGATATAGCATTTTGGGCTCAGCAACAGGCTCTTCAGCAGTGGGTGCTTTGCCTACTGACAGGATTGTGGCATATGAGAAAGGCTTTGTTCCTTTAATACTCTGTTTTTGGGCTGGTGTTTTTAGTGCCTTTACTGATTCTTCTTGAAGTATTTTGTTCTCACTCACAACCACTTGGGTAACCTCTTCAATGTTGGCACTCTCCTCCTCAGACTCTGAATCTAGGGTGAAGCCTCCACCTTCAATGATCTCTAGGAAATCATTGGCATGGTCAGGGATTGGGAGACCAAATTCAGGAAATGCTGCTGGTGTTTCTGTACTTTGTTCTTGGCACTGTGTTTTTAGTGCCTTTGCTGATTCTTCTTGAAGTATTTTGTCCTCGCTCACAACCACTTGGGTAGACACCAAGATGTTGCTACTCTCCTCCTCAGACTCTGAATCCAAGGTGAAGCCTCCACCTTCAATGATCTCCAGGAAGTCATTGGCATGGTCAGGGATTGGGAGACTAAACACAGGAGGTACTACTGGTGTTTCTGTACTCTGTTCTTGGGACTGTGTTTTTAGTACCTCTGCTGATTCTTCTTTAAGTATTTTGTCCTCACTTAAAACTACTTGAGTAGACTTCACAATATTGGTACTCTCCTCCTCAGACTCTGAATCCAAGGTGAAGCCTCCACCTTCAATGATCTCCAGGAAATCATTGGCATGGTCAGGGATTGGAAGACCAAACATGGGAGGTGCTACTGATGTTTCTCTGGCTGTGACAAGCTCTGTTGTTTTAGTTGTGGCCACAGCATCATCTGCTTCCACAACAGACTTCTGTAGGTTTTCACTACTCGTTGATACTGCAATGTGTTCTTGGAGAGATTCTACTGCAATGAGTTCATTTCTTCCCTCCTTTTCCTTTTCAGGAAAACATTCAGTGATGCTAAGTGGTTCACGATAGATTTTTTCAGCTTTTTCCTCTAGCAATGTAGGTAAGCTCTGGCCATCATTTTCTGAGGTCTGAGGAGCAGCCTCTGTCTCATCTTCCTCTTCATCTAGAGAAAATCTACCTTCCAGTACCATTTCCATCCAGTCATTGGCATGATCAGGAACAGGGAGGTTAAAAGCTTGCTTCTTGTGAGCTGATGAGTCCTGCTGTGCAGGTGCTTCCTCAGGTTTAGATGCAACACTTGGAGTTTCTTTTACAGGCACTTCATTACCTGTGAATGTTAGCACTTCAACAGCAGGTTTGGGAAGCTCTGCATGTGTGGAATGTTCTGAAGGTGTGATGATCTTTTTGCTTAGTAAGCCAACCTCTTCAACAGTTTCTTCAATAGACTGAGAAACATCATTAGTGGATACCTCACATACTGAAGATTTCACAGCCTGATCAGTAAGTAAGGTGTTTGTTTCAGCAAAGGTGGCAGGCTCTGATTCAGCCTCATCTTCACTGTCAAGTGTGAACCCTCCACTTTCAATGACTTCCAGCCAGTCATTGGAATGGTCAGGCAGAACAAGGCCAAAAGCTGGTTGCATAATTGGTGCAGATTGGGCCTCAGGGGCCTTGAGAAGTTCCTGGAAGTTATCTTCATTTACTGTTGGGATCATACTATCCCTTTCCTCTTCTTTCTTCTGAGGAGTCACAACATTATCCTGTGAGAGCAAGGGTTCTGCTGTTGGGACTTGGAACACTGCAGGAGACTGTGATGAAGACTGTGATTCATGGCTCACTGGGGGCTCCTCATCCTCATCATCGAGTGTAAACCCTCCTCCCTCGATTAGTTCCATCCAGTCATTAGCATGGTCTGGCAGAGGCAAGGCAAAGGTGGGAGCCATGGATGCTGCTTCTTCATGATGTGGTTCCTTAAGCATCTCCTCCACCCCAGTGTGTCTAGGCTTGCCTTCAGTGTTGCAGCATCTATCTGTATCAATGTGCATTGCCTCCTCACTGTTGGCATGATCAATTTCCTCAACTGGAAATGTATCATGTTCTGTTCCTATAGCTTCTCTGGCAACCTCAGAAGCAATCATTCTAAGGGCTGAGTCCACTTCATCTTCTGGCTCTTCTATCACCTCTGTCACCACTGGCTTGCCATCCACCACTGTTGTCTTCTTGGTCACTCGATTCTTAACAATCTTTTGGGTGCTTATCATCTCAGGCCCTACAATAGCAGAGCTAGATGGAAGATTTTCCAAAACTTCTTCAGTCATTTTTGATCCTTCTGCCAATCCTCTTTTCAGTGACATTTCATTAATCACATCATAAATGGATAATCTTTCAGGTTTGGTTATAGTCCTTGTGACAACAGAACCAGGTGGGAGATTCTTCAACACTTCTTCTGTCACTTCTTCTGGCTCCTCTATCACTTCTTCTGTCTCAACTGGTTTGCCATCAACAATGACAACATTCTTGATAATCTTTCTTCGAATTAACCTGTAAACTGTTATTACTTCAGGCTGTGTGACTGATTCAGTTACAACAGAGCCAGATGGGAGATTTTGCAAAACTTCATCAGTGACATCATTTGGCTCTTCTATTACTTCCTCTTTCTCTACTGGTTTACCATCAATAATGATAATAACTTTTACAATTCTCTTCTGAATGATGATGTGCTTTTTTGATGATAAAGTATGTGAATAATTTTCCCTCATTTTACTCTCTCCCTCAATAGTCAACTCAATAGGAGATACAGAGCATAAAGGTTTGTGTGTTGGTGCCTCTACCAGACTTTGTTGTGTGAGATGGTAGATGACAGATTCTGGAGAGCTGAGTTTTTCCTCAGTTACCTTAATCGAGGGTTCACTATTCTCAATTTGGGGCTTCTCAGTGATGCCTGTGATCATTTTGGCACCTTGGATTTGAGTGTCTCTCTGCTCAGTGGTATGTGTTTGCTGTATGTGAGCCTCACCAGTATGGAAGCCAGTTTCCAAGGTTTTCTGTTCATTCTCACTCACTGTTTGCATTTCCAGATTATGCCATTTTTTCTTTTCTTCTTTCTTGTTTACTGGTTCACTACCTAACATGTGTATTGAGGTAACAGGTTTGGTAATTGTCTCAGTAATAATAGCATCAGCTGGAAGATTCTGCAACATTTCTTCAGTCACTTCTTCTGGCTCTTCTACTACTTCCTCTGTCTCCACTGGCTTGCCATCAATGATCACTATTTTCTTAATTACTCTTCTTCTAATGATCTTATATACTGTTGTCACATGATCTGTAATTGTCTCAGTTGTGACAGAATCAGCTGGAAGGTTCTGCAACATTTCCTCAGTCTTCTCTACTGGTTCTTCTATTATTTCCTCTGTCTCCACTGGCTTGCCATTAATGTTAACTATCTTCCTGATGACTCTTCTTCTCATAGTTTTATGTACTATTACTTCAGGCTCTGTGACTTTCTCAGGAATAACAGAATCAGTTGAAAGGTTCTGCAACATTTCTTCAGTCACTTCTGGATCTTCTACTACTTCTGTCTCCACTGGCTTGCCATCAATTATAGTGATCTTCTTGATCACTCTTCTGATTTTCTTCTGTACAGTTTTTCTCTCAGACGCTGTGACAGCCTCTGAAATAACATAATCGGTGGGGAAGTTCTGCAACACTTCTTCAGTAACATCTTCTGGCTCTTCCACTACTTCTTCTGTCTCCACTGGCTTGCCATCAACCATGATAATCTTCTTGATCACTCTTCTTCTCATAACTTTGCAAACTTTTGTTGTGGAGCTTCTCATTTCATGTGTTTCATTTGGATTTTCTTTATTTTCCTTGTTCAAAACTGTCTTTACTTTCTTGTGTTTAATTAGTTCAGGTTCAGAAATATTGCCCACCAAGTTCTTTTCAAAGGACACCTTTTCTGTGACAGCAGCAAGGGGCTCTACAGATGGTACCACATCCTGCTGACTGGAAAGAGCATCCTGACCAAAACCATGGTTAATATCTGGGACAGGTTCATTTTCTTGACCATTCTCAGCTTCCATCATGGACATAGAGTCTGTAGGCAGGATATTAATAGATGCTTTGGGGATGGCAACTTCCTCTGTAGCAACATCTTCCTGGTTACCATCAGCATGAGAGGCATTTTTGGGGAATGGTTTTGACAAGTCTACAGCAGGGACACTAGTTGTTTCTGGGGTTACAAGGCTCAAGGGCACTGTGGGGTTAGTAGAAGGAGCAGAAGACACATCAGGGAATTGGTTAGAGGAGGCAGCCACTTGCTCAGGTACTGATGCAACAGGTTCTACAGGAGTTTCTGATTTCACTTTCACAGTAGTTTCTTTATATTCATCTGGCTGAGTGTTTATTGTCTGGCTGATACCTATGATACTTGCTGCTACATGTGCATCTCCTCTCTGAACATTGGGTTTCTTGCTTCCTTTTACTTCTGTTGGAGTCTTTTCTGTTTCTGCAGATTTGTTCTTTGGAGCCTTTTTCTTTTCTGTCTTGAGAGTTTTTGTTACTGTTTCTTCATTTTCTGGGCTTGTATCACTAGTTTGGGATGGCTGTGCCATGGCCTTTGGAGTAGGTGGATGCTCTGCTTTTTTGGTCCTCTTGAAACCTCTCTTTTTTGTTTTATCATCCTCTGTTGCTGGTGCCTTGGCAGCAGGTGGAGGTTGTAGCTTTCCACTTCTTTCCATTTCTTCAATTTCTCTTAGTGCCTTTTCTAGTTCATCTTCTTGTTCCTCAGGATTGGTCACAATACGTTTTTTCTTCTTCTTGCGTCTTTCTTCTACTTCAGGAGCTTTGGGTGCTTCAATTTTGGATTCTACAGATATTGTGGTTACAAGAACTTTCTCAGTTTCAGTTTTCTCTCCTTTCTTATCTTTAGGTTGAGTTTGTGCTTTTGGTTGGTGGCTCTGTTTTGGTGTCTCAGATGGCTTGTCTTCAACAGGTGCAAGGGCAGTGGCCTTCTGCACTTGTGTCTCTTGAAGGCATGATGGTGTTGGTGCTTCAGATACTTTTGGGTGAACCTTTACTTCTTTTAAGGGAGGAGTCACACTGTGCTCCAGTTTAGGAACTTTCACTTTTGGGTTCTTCTCTGTTTTCCTAGTTGGTTCCTTCTTTCCAGCTTCACTCTGAATCATCTCTGTGTCTCTTGGTGGCTCTTCAGCATGTTGAGAAGCTTCTCGTTTCTTTCTTCGGGCACTCTTGGAGCGAGAACGACGTTCTAAAGAGGTTGCCTTGAATACCAATCCAGGAATGTAAGTTTCAGCCTGCATTGGGTCCTTTTCCTTCTTTGACTCTTCAGGTTCCTTTGCCATTGTGACTTCTATTTTGGGTTCAAGTGATCTCTTCTTTCCTCTTGATCTATCATGGTCAGAGAGTAGATGTGTAGTGGCAGGCCTCTCTTGCCTGACAGGTGGTCTTGGCAGGGACTCAGTAGGCTTTTCCCTGAGCCTTGACTCAATGGGCTTTTCCCTGAGTTCAGACTTTGGTCTTTCTTCCTCACTGACAGGGCCTTTAACATAGGACATCACTGATCTAAGTGCTCCATAGGTATGGGTGACAACTGCTGATGGAGCTGCTTTCAGTCCCATTGCTAGAATCTGAGCATATGACATTTTAGGTCTGTCAATGCTCTCCATGCTGGATGCTGCATGAAGTCCCTTGTCAGTGTGCATTCTTAGTTCAGAAGATATTTCAAAGGGAGCCTCACTTGATGCAAGGTTTGACTGTTCAAAAATAAGGGAGGAGACTTCCATTGGCTCCTCACTACCTAATTGTTCTTCCTCCTCTTCTTCTTCCTGATACTGATCTGGAGTCTCTGGTGGTGTCATCATTGGAGGAGTTACCTGAGGCTGGGTGGGCACCATGCTCATGATGGACGTCTCTTCTGCTAAGTGCTGTTGCTGTTGTTCATTATTAACCATTGTATACTCACTACTGTTTTCACTTGGTTGTGGGAACTCACTGCTTTGGGTGTAAGCTGCAAAGCCTTCAGGAATATAGGAGGTAGTGGTGGGATACTGTATCACTCCTGTGTATAGGCTCATGGTATCAATGCTCCCACCCATAACAAGTCCCTGCATGGGGCTTTCTATTGTGTGCACAGGACCCTGCATGCCTTGTGCCTCAACAGGATGCCCATGGTGGAATATAGGTATGCTCACACTTTGTTGGAAACCCTGCTCATGGCTCTGGGTGATATCCACACTCTCAGGCATAAAGTTGTTTTGCTCCAGGTAGGCTGCAAATGGTGGCATAACAACTGGTGTTTCCTCTTGTATCTGCTGAGTGACCGACTGTGGTTGTGGTTGTGATGGTGGTGGTGGAAGAGCTTCCTCAATGGCAGATGACACTTCAGACATCTCATATTCATGTTGGTGAGCCTCAAAACATTCTGAACTCTCAACAAGGGGAGGCATTGGCTCAGTCACAGGGATGGCAGGAGTGTCTTCAAACATCTCAGTGGCTTGGGTGGACACTTCCACATAGGTAGGTTGCTGCTCCATCTCATCAATTATATATTGTGATGGTGGCAGTGGTGGTGGAGCTTCAATGACTGGCTGTTTCTCTTTGCGTGCTCTCATTTCTTGACTACCCTTCAAAATCTCAGCATAAGTTTTCCTCCCATCCCAGATCATGGGCTCAGAGCCTCTATGGTGCCTAACTTCCTCACTTGTAGACTGAAGTGGCTCTTGATACTCTGGTTTAGTGATTCTTGGGTTGTCACGCCTCTCAACTTGAGGGCTTAATTTTGGACTTTCAGTTGGACTTGTCTTTGGAGTTACCATTGGAGTATCTTTAGGACTCTCACGGGGACTGGGTCTGGGCTTGGAATACAGGGTTCTCTTGGGGCTCATCCTTTGACTATTTCTTCGACTTGGGGCATCATAATAAACTTCATCCTGAGCATCTGAAGAACTGGAAGCCTCAGGCTGTTGTTCCTGTTGTTTCTTACGATACCTGCGGTCACGTGGTTGGGTTCGCTTTTGAGTCTTGCTATCTTGGTCAAAGCTGGGTGGTTTCTGAGTTTTTGAAGGTTGTTGTTGGTGATTCTTATGCTCACAAATTTGTTTTTCATCTCTGTGAGTTGATCCAGCAGTGTGTGATGTGCTG
This sequence comes from Portunus trituberculatus, assembly GCF_017591435.1. NCBI lineage: Eukaryota > Metazoa > Arthropoda > Malacostraca > Decapoda > Portunidae > Portunus > Portunus trituberculatus. The sequence goes on from NC_059300.1 coordinate 14,796,529, forward strand.
GTGATGGGATCCTCAAGAATGGTAGTTTCAGCAGCTGTTTCCATGATGATGCCCTGTTCTGCTGTTGGTTCTCCAGTGAAGGTTGGTGCTGTAGATACCGGAGTGGTTTCCAGTGGTGTTTCAGTTTCTAGAACTTCATGTTGCTTAGACATAACTTGGGGCATGTTCATTTCTTCAAAACATGGCTGACTAAAGAGTCCAGGACTTTTTCGACCTGCGGCAACATCTGCCCAGGTGAGTTGAACCCCTGCATCAGGAGCGGTGAGCATGGTGCTGGCGTGTTGCTGCATGTTCCTCACGTTGGGGTCCGTCAAGGTGTTCACCTCCAAGTCCAGACCATCAGCATCACTGGCGGGCAGCTCACGGGTGACCATGACCTGGACCTCAGAGTCAGCACTAGAGGGTGGAGGGGGAGCCTGTATCTCCTCTCCACTGGCTGTATCAAGCGTTGAAGCTAGACTGCTTGGTTCGGTCGTTTCTAGAGTTAGCTCGGTCGGAATCACCGCACAGGGGTCAATCTGGTAGATTCGTTCGGTGAGCTGGGCAATGAGTCGTTCATGAGACTCACACTGGCCCTGGTGCACCTGTGGTATGCAGTCCCGGCAAAGAAGAGTGGCACTGTGAGTGGATTGCAGACACACAAGCATTGCATAAAACAATGTTTATTATGTGTTAAAAGGATTGGATGACAAGGGGATAAATTGTATGCTAGCTATGATAGAGCCAGGATGGCCTATGGAATGTATATTAAGGCTGCGTTTCATTTCCCTGTTCCCTACTCGGAGGAGGGAAGCACCACAGTGAAGGACAATATGTAGTTAGGATGGTGGGTGGTAGGAAAAGGAAGAAGGCGTCCTACGAAGTGTCAAGTGCTGTAGTGTCAGGAGTGCCCCGCTGGTTAAGGAGTTTAATACGCTCATTCCGCGCACTGATCTTGCACTGAATGGCTTTGATCCTCTCTCGGCAGGCCTGTGAGTGGTATTGAGTGCCAATGCTTCAGAAACCTAACCTCAAATAAAGCATGTGTTTTTTAACATTACCTGTTGCACGCGGAGTGACTCTATGTGCTGGGTTAGCTAACCCTTTACCTCATTAGTTTACAGAAGCTGGCAGTCATATATTGAATTTGTGTCATAAAAGAAGTCATCAATATTTCAACATGGAATATATCAAAAGTGTAGAACAAATTTAGTCTTATAAAGAGGGTGTTAAAATTCAACACTACACTAATGTTATTCAAGCTTTAGTAGAGGACTTTTAAATAATTAATAGAGGTGAGAGGGCAACACCACCAAGCACTCTTCTCACACCTGTCCTCTTTCTGGGGCGAGCAGGACTCTGCCGACCAGTGCTGGCATGCTCATGGGTTAGGCGATGATGAGATGAAACAGCACTGGCCGCCATGGCATCTGCGAAAGGCGCTGCACGAGAGCTTGAGGCTTAAACTCTCCTGCCGCGCCTCGCATTGCTGCAGCCAATGACGCAGCTCTAGACAGAGTTTCGGGGAAGTGACAAAACTGTGCATGATCTTTACTGCCCTCAGCCACGGGGCATCTGTAGCCAGTTCCCGCACGCAAGAACCGGCATGTGTGTGTGTGTGTGTGTGTGGTGAGAGAGAGAGAGAGAGAGAGAGAGAGAGAGAGAGAGAGAGAGAGAGAGAGAGAGAGAGAGTGTGTGTGTGCCTGTGTGGGGGGGGAGTCTGAATGCGTGCGTAAATGCGTGCGTGTGTGGCATGAGGTGTAACGTGATGTAACGCGGTGCGGTGCGGTGCACTACGGTTGTGATGGTTGAGTGCGTTCATATTTTGAGTGTGTGTGTGTGTGTGTGTGTGTGTGTGTGTGTGTGTGTGTGTGTGTGAGGTGGGAGGAGGGATAGCCCAGGGCGAGGGATGAGTGTCGCATCCCGTAGTGTGTGGCGAGGATCAGGTGTGAGGGAGGCAGCAGGAGATATGGATGAGACACATAAACAGGTGCACACACGGACACACACACATATACACGTGAAGGCACACGTACAAACAAAAATACGTTATCACACGTACATGTAGTGGCGCCCACACATAAACACACACGCCGGCACACAAGTGAGACACAGGAGAACAGCGAACAAGACAAGGTGAGTAGCGTAGCTCATTACGTCCGACTTTAAATTTGCAGAATTAGAGAATCCTTCTACATATACCCAGGAAACAAGAAATGGAAAGCAGCCACCTTGAACTACATGTTAAACTTTAATCCCTCAATTTCTACGATACCAAGAGAAACTTTTTAAAAATTATGAACAGCAACTAAATACATTATTTCATAACTAAGGACTTTAAGACTAATTAATCTTCTACTGTCTACTACTGTACTGTTAGATCATTTCTTGTATCATTGTTTTATGAAAATTTAAGTCAGCTGCTTCACAATGACTATATACTGCTGACTGACATGACTGCGAGTAACAAGTTATCATCATAATGCAAGTACAATTACTTGGTGGAACTATCAGGACGGCACTGCGTAAACCACATATCTGAGATAGCGTAACACATTAACACTTTAGACTGGTGAGTGGGTGGGTTACGGTCACACTGTTCTGTTAGTTAGCCACCAAGGGTCAGGGGTGAGCGGAGGCACACTTACGTTCTGCTCGGCCACTGCCTTGTCGCGGTCGCGTGGGCTGTAGGTGGGGCTGGACACGATGCGCAGCTGCTGCTCCACCCCAACCATCTGCTGACGGAGGCGCTGGATCTCCTGCGAAACAATGAGAGGAAGGTTTAACCAGCGTCACTGCTTATCATGGGCTACGCGAGTTATTTCATGAACTATTGCTTAGAGTGACTGAGTGCTGCCAACTGGAGTAAGTCGTAGCCCATGATACATTATGGAACACACTTACCTGTTGATAGGCGTCCATCTGGTGCACGCACGTCTCCAGAGTCCGGCAGTCCTCCTTCACGGCCACCTGCAGCTCATCCAGGCGCCTCTGCAGCTTCTCGTTCTCGTGGGACACCTGGGCCTCGGCACACATACGGTCACGGAAGTGGACCTGTAGTTTCTCCATCGCCATCACCAGTTTGGTTTTCTGTATGGAGACGTCCGCCAACACCTTCTCCCTGTTGGCCAGCTGGTCACGCAGTGAGCGTTTCTTGTTTTGTGGGTTGTCTAGCGACTGACGCGTCTTCTCAATCCATCCTGCCACATCTTTAGACTTACGCTCACATTGTTCCCATTCCTCAGCCATTTCCTGTAGCAGTGCCATCACTTCCTTCAGGTTGCTCTCTACATCCGCCTTCTCTTGCTCCATTTCCGCCTGCTTGTCCGTGAGAGGGCCCACATCGGAACACTGGCCAATCTTTGCTAGCTCAGCAGTCATCTCCGCGGCCTGTTTATTGGCCCACTTGCAGTCCTTCACGGCAGCCTGGGAGACAAAAAGACACCCCAACAATAAGTCAGTTCCTGCTTAAAATAAGATATAAAGCAGATAAAAGACATCAGTATTATGAAGAGCGTACGTGGCTTGGTAAGCATACTTACGGCGTATTCCTGAAGCTTTCCACGAGCCTCAGGTAAAGTGGCAAATTTGAGAGGTTCAGAGAGGAAATTGCGTTGTCTCTCCACCCAGCTGCGTAGTGAGTTGTACAGCTGGATGAAGAGTTGCCATGATTCCAGGGAGTCTCCCACTTGCGCTTTCTTGTCCTCCAGCCAATTCTTGACTTGCTGGAGTTGTTCAGTGAGGGAGGTAATGGTGTTGGCTACCAGTTCTCGCTCGCCCTGGTTACTGGTCCGTTGACAGATCATGTGTCCATGGCGAGTCAGACGCTCCAACTGATCCGTCACACTTCCGATTTCGCAGTGGATTTCCTGCAAGAACTCCTTTAGTTTGTGTGGCTCGACGCTCTTATCCTGCACCTTGGCCTCCGCTGTCTGTATCCAGGCTTGTACCGACTCCACGTCTCGATTATACTCGAAACGAATGGTGCGCGCCCGCTTCGCCTCCTGGTGCTCGTCCTCCATCTTTGCTACAAGACTTTCTGCCTCTAGCTCAAGACTTGACAACTGTTAATGGAAGATGGAAGAAAAATAATACAAAAGTTAGTTTTGGCAGTTACCACATGTGCTATATGTTATTTATTCAATGTCATAAAAACAACACAGCGAAACAAAGGAAATATAAAATTCCTTACTTGACTTGCGACGTCCTGCGGGAGTGATCGACCTTCAGTAATATAGTGGCTCTTGGTCTTACCGATGAGGTGTTTGGCCTCGCTGGCTGTCTGGTTCACACGTAATCCAACACTCTGCTCGAGGGGATAAAAACTCTGATGTAGAAAGGCTTGCCTTATATCACAGTGAGTATAACTACTGCTCTAAGTATTCACACAAAAATGTTGCAGAAACTTCAGCGCAGTGCTGCCTTCAGTCAGGATAGCGTAAGACTGAAACGAGGCTGCGTAACGTTGTGGGGGAATGCAGTGTCTGTCCACTCAAAAGTTTTAAAAGTTCTATTGTTACAGTGACAGGCTGAATCGGACATATCGTAGACTCAAACCACCTGTCCTCCCCACAAGACCTCGCAACAGTTACTGGCCAGGAGGCTTCTGGACGAGCGCCACCACGCAGTGTTAAAAAGGAGGTAGCGCAAGGAGGGAGAGATAGGGGGGATGCACGTGGCACCAACTAAGGGTATATTTAGTGGGCCGTGATGCCCCACGCTGCCTTAATATCCCACTGACGCTAAAGAGTTCCGTTGAACAGCGAGAACAAGCAGCTATCTAATGAAAATGGCGGACCAGCAAGACAATGATGTAACGCTCGCGTGAAGGACCAGCAGCGTCACCACCACGAGAGGCCAAGGGCAGGATGACTCCCGTGGGCGATGCCAAATCTTTCACCCAGAAGTCTAGATATAACCTGGCTGCCAACACAGCGGGTTCCCTCAGCGGCAGGACCACCGGCGCCGGCCAGCATCTGTCAGACCGAAGCAGCGCCAACACACCCCTGACAACTGTCTGAACGGCGTCACCGCACACCCTACCAGCACACCCCACGTCCTATACCTGCAGTGCGGCAAGTGCCAGCAGGTATTGTTAGTCTGGGTGAGTGGCGGCAACAGGTGGAGCGGAACTTACCAGTAATTTGTCCTGGACGGCGGCGTGGTCGTGGTGATACAAGTCCAGCGCAGCGATATCTGTAGCGGCGTCGTGCAAAGCTCGTGTGGCGTCGTCCAACTGAGCCTGAAGGTGCTCCACGAAGGCCGCCTCGCCGCTCAGCCACGTCAGCTTACCTCGGAGGCTCTCGACCAACCTGTAACAAACACATCACAACGTGTCACTGCCAGAGTCGTCAATTCAGGGAAGAGAGAGAGAGAGAGAGAGAGAGAGAGAGAGAGAGAGAGAGAGAGAGAGAGAGAGAGAGAGAGAGAGAGAGAACAATACATTATACATACGTATAAAGAACATTACGGGACGGTAGAGAAAAAAAAAACGCTAAAAACAATAACCGGAGAGAGAGAGAGAGAGAGAGAGAGAGAGAGAGAGAGAGAGAGAGAGAGAGAGAGTGGAAAATACCCAAAGGCATTCCTCAAATTGCCTAGCGCGCCTTTGGTTTATGGCTACAACATATGTCAGCTCGGTATAAACACACATCACACTACAACAGAAACATCGTAAGAAGTAAAAATAGCAAGTAGTACTACGTGGATAGCAATGTCGTCCTTTCCAGGAAGGCGAGACAAGCGAACCAACAGAGCAAGTTGTGCACTTCCTGTTTTGACGTGTCTGGTACGTGTGTCAAGAGGTGTTTGCTGATGTGGAGAGAGAGAGAGAGAGAGAGAGAGAGAGAGAGAGAGAGAGAGAGAGAGAGAGAGAGAGAGAGAGAGAGAGAGCAAGCAAGTTACACCACATGGCGGATCGTCCATTATTGACGTGAGGTGCGAGAGGGGAGGGGAAGGGGGAGCGGAGGCGAGAGGAAGGGAGGGGTCACCTTAACCTTGACCTTGTTCCCTGTTTACTCTCAGCCCTATACCCATGTGTGTGTGTGTGTGTGTGTGTGTGTGTGTGTGTGTGTGTGTGTGTGTGTGTGTGTGTGTGTGTGTGTGTGGTGCGGTACAGTCCGTCTGTCTGCAAAATTCCTCTTAAAGCAACGGTCACCATCATCTTTAAAGATAAGTCAATAGCAGCGAAGGATATGAAGGAAGAGGAACTTAAGTTTCCAAGAAAACCTTTCTTAAATAAATAAAGATATTCAGTTATGTGTTTCAGAGTAATTAAGCAAAACAGGAGAGAGAATATTTATCAGAAACCCGTATTCAGGGCGACGGTAATCACCTTCCCTCCTCACGTGGGGACCAGTGTTACCAAGGGATGTCTGTGGCGCTGCAGTATTACCAGACGGTGCAGCAGCGTTTCCAAGGGCGACACTGCACGTCTGGGCCACCATGTTCTGTAGTGCGGGGACCAGGGGTGGCGGCGTGGATGGTGGCTGGGTGTAGGGGCGCCTCAGTGCCTCGCCATCCAAATACTACCTGCCGTTAAATATTCCATATGTGTGTCAGGCAATGCAGGACGGCGTCTGCACCATGTTGGGGCCTGTGTCACGGCGCGGGGCACGGGGAACACTGAGTAATTAGCTGCTAAGCAATACGGTGTCGCAATAGGAATTATTTTTAAATCATAACCACATCACGTTAGGGAAGAGTCAGTGTTATCTATGCGTGGTGGAACACGTGACATGTAGGCGGGCGGGGCGGCTGCTGGCTGTTAGGTGACAATGAGGTATGAGTAATAAGTTACTGGTCAAAGCATACGCTATCTGGAAGGCAGACCACGCCAGCTCGCTCTCCTATTGATTCTGTTCACTTTGGCCAAGGTCGAGGCCTCTCTCCTTACTATCCCGCACCCGCTCACGCCCGTGACTTGCGTGTGTAACAGAAAGCAGCGGAAGATCTTGTTTCACATGTGAGCCATGACCCACCAAGTGACAGCTGTTTGACAGATCACAGTGGGCAACGGAACCAAGACACAAGATCATAGCTAAGTGCGTGCTTGGTGAGTAGAGTTCCTGTCTGCTGGAGGGTGCTGTGGAATATAAAGTCTGATACAGCGGCACCCACCTAGTCACAAGCTAAACATCAATACGTGTATGGAAAATTATCATGAGTGCACACGGTTCCAGCAATGTCCGACGCAGAAAGGCCACCGCGGAGTTATCACTGATACAGGAGGCTGTCGGTCCCTGCTGGTGTGTCCTGCCTTAATGTCTGTTGGTGAGGTGTGACTAGATCGCGCGTGCGAAGAGCAGCACTGGGAGATGTGTGAGTGGTGGCGATGACGGCTGGCTGGAAGAGGAAGCGCGCTGGGGCCTCCTGCTTCCCCATGCGCGGCCTTCCAGTAAGTGAGGGCTCGTTCGCCAGATCCGCCCGCCACACACCCGCCTTTCAGGGCTGCCAACACGCTTATCGCGTCGTCCCTTTTTTCCAGCTGTTATTCAGAAGCTATAGGACTGGAACTTTCTACCCAGAACAGGCTATGGTATGTGCGTGGTGGATGTGAAGGTTGCAGGGCGTGACACCTCATATGGTGCTCATGACAGCAATCAACACACCTTCTAGCGTCTTCTGCCAGTAGGTGACGTCATCGTGAATCTTGGGTACCAGAAAGCCGTGAAACAAGGTCAAGTCACTTTAACTAAAAATGCTAGAGCTAGACCTTGGAGCAGCCCGCCGCCATTGCTGGTCACGACCTTTGGTGGATGAAAATGGATGAAAGGAGGAAAAGAAATGTGAAAAAAGTTAACCGTGAGCGAACTAAATTGATAAATTACTTTGATTTGTCTCTCAATACTTTCCGCGGAAATATGACATGAAATTAATGTTATATATTTAAAAACTGTTAGGTCTCCTCACATTGTATTTCAAAGTGCTATCAACGCCAATAAAAGACAACGCAATTTTTGTAACTTTCCTTATACACTTACATTTGCCAATCAAGTTCATCCATGAAGTCTTGCCTTTCCCACTACACACACACACACACGAAAAAAAAAAAAAAAAGAACTTGTCATAATAATAATACATGAATTGTTTGTTTACATAGGTAGCTGTGTGGTATTGTGCTGCCCTGCCAACAAGGTTTCCATATGGAGGCAGCAGTGGCAGGCCGAGGCAGGAGCGGCGAGTGTGGCGTGGTGATGGTGCACGAGGAGAGGGGGAATGAGGGGGCGCTTTCTGGAACTGTCTAGGTTGCTTCCCCTCCCCGACATACTCCCCTCCCTATCCCTCGCTTGCAGCCAGACGACAGCACTAGCCAGACGCTCTCTCTCTCTCTCTCTCTCTCTCTCTCTCTCTCTTGAAATACATAATATCCAAAGCACTTGTAAAAGAGACAGACGTGAGGGATTGACAGGACGGAAGTAAGACGAGAGAGGAGCGAAGAAGAAGGAAGAACAGAAGGAAACGAAAGACAGGAAGGAAGGACACTGAGGGATCAAGAAGACAGGATAAAGAAAAGTAGCTGGAATAGGATGAAATTTAGAAGTGAAACAAAATTATTATTTATCGAGAGATGGTATAAGAGAGAGAGAGAGAGAGAGAGAGAGAGAGAGAGAGAGAGAGAGAGAGAGAGAGAGAGAGAGAGAGACTTGTGCAACTGAATATGCTCTAAACTAGTGTGTTACAGTTAACTTAAGTGCCAAAATGTGGGAGGATGGAATGCCAAGTTTGAGAGAGAGAGAGAGAGAGAGAGAGAGAGAGAGAGAGAGAGAGAGAGAGAGAGAGAGAGAGAGAGAGAGAGAGAGAGAGAGAGAGAGAGAGAGAGAGAGAGAGAGAGAGAGGACGTAAGGATGTAGTATGAGATAAATAAAGAATAGGCGTAAAAGAAAAATATCACTTTTCTCTTACCAACTTGACATTAGTCACACATTGTAAGAAGAACCAATCAAGCGAGGAAAGGGAGCAAAGATACGTCAGGAAGAAAGAAGGAAAGAAGGGAAAATGTAAAGAGCCCAGTCCAGCAATACAGGTTAAAGAGCAGGCCTGGATGAGACTGGTGGAGGAGGAAGTGGGTGGGGATGTGGACGGGGTGGAGGAAGTAAGGGGTGTGGAGAGAGAGGTGGTCAGGGGGGCTGTGGTGGTGGTATGGCGATCAATATATAAAGCTTGGTTGGCATCTATACCATTGTGGCTTCCCCCTCCACCACCACCATCACCACTAATACCTCAACCTCCTCTACATTCACAACACGACCTGCATTCTGATTTTTCACAAGGTCATCGTGTCCTATCACTGGAACATCGCATCCACTAGCATAGTCTTCCCCTCATTCCACCTCCACCTCCACCACCTCCGGTTCCCACCTCCCTCTTCTCCACCACGTTACATCATCACTCCCTCCTTTTACTCCTACTTCTCTTCCTCCTCTTCCTCCAGCTCCAATCTCCCATCGTCACTGCTCCACCTGCACTCCACGCCAAACACAAGGCTTCCGCCTCCTCCACCATCAGGCAGCCAGCCCGCCGCGTCACAGTTTACTTGTTTTCCAGCAAAACCTGTTCATATTCGCGGAGAGAGACTAGTATGATGTATGTTTTCTATCGTCCCTAGTTTCATGTCTACACACACACACACACACACACACACACACACACACACACACACACACACACACGCACACACAGAGAGAGAGAGAGAGAGAGAGAGAGAGAGAGAGAGAGAGAGAGAGAGAGAGAGAGAGAGAGAGAATTATTCAACTATTAGCCAACAATGCGCTTGTGTTCAACACACACACACACACACACACACACACACACACACACACACACACACACACACACACACACACACATGGTAATAATTAGCGGAAAATCAAGAAGGATAAACGAAAATCTGAGATCAAACGTGACTTTGACTGACACTGCATGAGAGAGAGAGAGAGAGAGAGAGAGAGAGAGAGAGAGAGAGAGAGAGAGAGAGAGAGAGAGAGAGAGAGAGAGAGAGAGAGAGAGAGAGAGAGAGGAGATATCAAAGATAAAGGAAGGAAGTGCAAATTAAGTGACGAGAGAAAAAATGAAACTAAGGCGAGAGGAAAGGAAAGGAACTGAATGAAGTAAGTGAAAGGGTGAAAATTTGGTACTTGAAATAAAATATCAAACACAGGACGGAAAAGCATGTAAGAGTAGATATTAAAGAATCGACTGGAACAGAAAAAAAAAAAACTGGGGAGAATAAAGATAGGAAAGGGAAGCAAAGTGAAAGGAAGGAAATAGGAAATGAAACGGAAAGGAAGGACTTGAAGGAACACGAAGAGAAGGGAAGAAAGAAAAGTAAAAAAAAACACTAAATGAAAGAGGGTGGAAAGGAAAAGAAATATAAAAACAACAGAAAAATAAAAAATAAAAAATAAAGGAAAGAAATAAACGGAAGTGAAAACTGAAAAAAGGACAAGTATATGAAGAGGAGGGAAGGAAAAAGTAGGAAACTGAACGAAATAAAAAGAAAAGGAAGTGGAAAACGAAGAAAAGAACAGCTATACGAAGAGTAGAGAAAGACAAAATAAATAAATAAAAAAGAAACCGCAGGAAAGAGAGGAAAGATATGAGGGAATAAAAAAAGAATAAGAAAATTAAATTAGGGAAAGAAACAAGGAAAGGAAGTGAAAAATGAAAGTGAAGTGTAGGTATATGAAGGGAAGGGAATGGAAAGACAAGGTAGTAAAAGGGTGTTGCGGCACGGCCTTGTGACTGTGTTAGTTCGCTGGCCGTAAAACCAGTTCTTCTAGTGTTGGTGGCGGGGGTGGTGGGTGTGTGGACTACTGACACCCTACACCACATCCACACCCTAACGCCCTGACGCCCTGGGGATGTATCATCCCCACTTCCCTTAAACCACCCCCTCCTTGCTGTGTTATAAAATTGAGTGCTGATTTGCGTGCATTACCTCCATTGTTATAATTGTTGTTATAAAAGTAGTATTAGTAATAGTGGTGGTGGTGGTGGTAGTAATAGTAGTAGTAGTAGTAATAGTAGTAGTAGTAGTAGTAGTAGTAGTAGTAGTAGTAGTAGCAGCAGTAGAAGTAGCAGTAGCAGTAGCAGTAGTAGTAGTAGTAGTAGTAGTAGTAGTAGTAGTAGTAGTAGTAGTAGTAGTTTTACAGTATTGACGTAAGGCTGACTTGACAAAAAAGAACACTAAAGAGAATACGTTTATAAATGTAGGTATGAAGATTAATGATGATTCTCTAAATTAATTCCTTCCTCGTTTCCATTCAATAACTTGATTACCCTTTTCTTTAGAATTTCGGTTTGCTTTGTTTTGTTTTGTTTACTCGCTATCGGAAGTTCGCCCCGATCCTACGTGACGGGATGGGCGGTACATAAACACGCTCCGACGCCCCAACACGCCCAGCTCCTCCCTTTTCCCTACCGTGATGGAAACAAGGACTGATGCAGGTACAGACTAACTGACTCGTTGACTGACTGACTGGTAGATTACCTTCTCTGTTACATGACTCCCTGCTTGAATAAACTGAATGACTTACTAAATGACTGACTGACTAACTGAATGAATGAATGAATGAATGAATAAATGAATGAATTCACTAATTAATGACAAACAGACAGATCACTGACTGACTGACCGACTAACCTGTAAAGGATCGATTCAACTTAGTAATGACTCATCAACCTAATATATGAGACTGACTGACTAACCGATCAATACACTCAGAGCCACAGGAGAGCCAATACTTAGAGAATGATGTGAGATGAAACGATTAGAGACAAGGAGAGAGACAAAAAGTATAGAAGAGACAAGGGAGGAAACAAAAACTGGCAAACAATGGAAAAATAAAGAAATGAGAAAAATCAGACAAAAAGAAGAAGAAAACACTAAAACACGTGCCAAATCATCAGACCAGTATAAACATAATCAAAGTGGACGAACTCCCTGCCCTTGAGAGAACTGGAAGACACACAACACACTGCGTACAACCCAAGTGAAACTGGAGGTGTGACAAATATTCAGCATTCCAATGACGAAGTTGAAAAACGAGAACGTCTCCAATAAGCGAGGAGGAAGTCAGGAGGTCACTGGGAGTGGAATGGAGCGACGCGTCACGCCACAAATCCAGTCTGTCATCGCTCCCACCCACTCTCCCCAGTCTTGTCTCACTCCCCCATAGCCACCGCCTGACACTCGCACTTTTATCCATACGAATGAATGGCTCGAGTAACCTGGGAATCGATCGCTACTAATAGATACCATAATAACGAACAGCAACCGATCTTTACATCGCAATTCCGAACTATAAGTGATTACAGTGAAAAAAAAGAGAGGCATAATCACCATCAGTACCGCTGCTACTATCCTAGAATGTCCATGATAAGACGTGAAGTAACAGGTAAGACTAGCAGGTTAATCCCTCCCCGCAGCACAAGGGTCTTCCTTACCGGGTGAACCTTTTAATGCCACAGCGCAACGCCTCTCCTCTTTACGGATCTGCGGGACACTTCGTGGAAAGGCAAAGGAAATAACACGAGGTCAAGAGGAAAATGAATTATGCAGCACCAGAGGGAGGAGCCGCAGACAACATGGTGTGCCGCGCCTCCAATCTGTGTGTGAGGACCCTGCAGTGTGGTGTCTCAGGCCTGGCTGTCTCACGGTGGGCCACGCGGTGCTACCCAAACCACGGCGGGGCGGAATTACAGGCTACACTGGAATTTCTTGTTGGATACTCGGGCGTGGTGTGGTGGTGGAGAATATAAACACTTTCTCTCTATTCTTCTCTGCCATTTGCTACGTGTTGTTGGGATTCTCCTTTCCCTACTTGTTCCACGGCGCCATGGCCTCCTTGCAACGGCGCATAGATATCAATCAATCAACTCTTACTTGTTCTCTTCCTTTCCCTGTTTGCTTTCCTCTTTTTTCCTTACTCCTTCTTCTTCCCACACTAGTTACCGTCCTCCTATTATTTCTTCCTACATGTCCTTTTCCTCTTTTTTTCTGTTCTCTTTGTTTTTCTTACTAGTAATTATTCTTGTCTTTCTTCGTTTCCCTCCTTTCCTACCTTTTCATTTTCCTCCTCCCTCGCTTCTTCGGAACACCCTAGAATTCAAGACCGACAAAAAATCCACGAACTAACTCAGATATCCGAACCGGCAGCATGCATTTCCAAAATTCAAGCCGATATTCACCAGTAGCAACGGTAGTGATAATGATAATTATGCGTCGTCTTTTTTTCCAGATATAACTTTACACCTGCAAGGGCTGCAAATAAAGGGAACACATGAAACAAACTTAGGATGGATAGAGTACAGAACGAAGTGGAGTAGTTGGTTAGTGGTTCAGCAATACAAGGGAATCTATGATATGTATAGATGGAGGTTTGGAAGCGTCGGTTAAAGGGGAATAGTGGGACAACTCTGGAGCCTTTGCTTACTTTGGTGTGTGTGTGTGGGAGGGGGATGAGAGTGTGTGTGTGTGTGTGTGTTTCACTGTTTGATCTGCTGCAGTCTCTGACGAGACAGCCAGACGTTACCCTACGGAACGAGTTCAGCGCTCATTATGTCCGATCTTCGGATAGGCCTGAGACCAGGCACACACCACACCGGGACAACAAGGTCACAACTCCTCGATTTACATCCCGTACCTACTCACTGCTAGGTGAACAGGGGCTACACGTGAAAGGAAACACACCCAAATATCTCCACCAGGCCGGGGAATCGAATCCCGGTCCTCTGGCTTGTGAAGCCACCGCTCTAACCACTGAGCTACCGTGTGTGTGTGTGTGTGTGTGTGTGTGTGTGTGTGTGTGTGTGTGTGTGTGTGTGTGTGTGTGTGTGTGTGTGTGTGTGTGTGTGTGTGTGTGTGTGTTTGATTCCCTCTGAACATCCGTTCTCTGAGAATATTCTATTTTTATTCCCTTAACATATGTATTGTGGGGAATGAATAATATAGCATGAGAGAGAGAGAGAGAGAGAGAGAGAGAGAGAGAGAGAGAGAGAGAGAGAGAGAGAGAGAGAGAGAGAGAGAGAGAGAGAGAGAGAGTGTGTGTGTGGAGCGGAAGGGCAGGCATGCAGAGCGGCAGACAGACAGGCAGGCAGGCAGGCAGGAAGACAAAAACTCTCCCCTGCTAGGCTTCACTACCTGTCTGTCTGTCCCTTACACAACGCCCCAGAGGAGAGGAAGACAGCTCACACGCCCCGCACTTCCCTCCCGCACGCTGACTCACCTCACTCACACTCTGTACTCACATTGCAGCTTCCACATTCACACCATCTGGCTCAAGGAGGAGGAGGAGGAGGAGGAGGAGGAGGAGGAGGAGGAGGAGGAGGAGGAGGAGGAGGAGGAGGAGAAGAAAAAGAAGAAGAAGAAGAAGAAGAAGAAGAAGATTACAACTATTGATAGCTGGTGTTGTTTCTGTTGCTGCAAAAATGACAAAAAAAAAAAAAAAAACATTAACCACAATAACAAAAACAACAAAAACAACAATAACAACAACTACTACTACTACTACTAGCTCCACCTAGACTAACAATACGTCGAGGAGCAACTCTCTCTCTCTCTCTCTCTCTCTCTCTCTCTCTCTCTCTCTCTCTCTCTCTGTACCTCTTCCAGACCCCAAAACAGCACAGCTTTACCCCTGATCCACTGAACCTGCTGCATTTGGTATTCACTCGTGACCACACCACACGCTGCATTGCCAGGGGCTGCTGTGTGGCCTCCCTGTTCACACACACACACACACACACACACACACACACACACACACACACACACATGAAGAAGGTGACTGCTAGCTGCTCCAAGTCCACGCAACCTTGAGACCACGTGACTTTATAATAGTTTTCATCATCGAACATTATTATTATGTATCAATTAACTTTGTCTCTTCTCCCTACTCTCGAAGCCGCCGCCGTAGTGGGTGATAGGGGTGTCACGGGAGAACAAAGGTTTACTTGGGTCTTTATCTTCTTTCCTGCACCTTATTAAATCTGACTTATTTCTCTTTGGGTGTTTCTGTTTTACTATTTTTTCATCGGTGAGTTTGTGATTGGCAAAAAATTAATCAAGGAAGCAAAGGCGTGACTGATAATACACAGACATAGAGAAAACACCTACACACACACACACACACACGAGGGGGAGACGTCAAACAGCTATATTATAAGGGTGCCAACTGATTTCATTCGAGCTGGGCGTGCGGGCGTGTATGAAGTGTTCCGGGTGAGCGGGATCGCGTCGGGCAGGTGGGTGCGGTGGATGAGGTGGGTGAGGGCACATTTGGCGGCGGGGCGGCGGCCTCTGCACCACCACCTGACACCTCGATCAATACACCCTCAGGAGCCGCCTCGCTGCATCTTATCCATCGGCAGTTCATTCGCAGCGAGTATGCTCCTTTCCGGCGCATCACATAGCCGGGAGGACCTCGAGCCCCGGCTGGACTTTACTTTGCTAGCTGTAGTAATGGTAGTGGTGGTAGTGGCGTTGATCATCAAGGTGGTTGTGGTGTTGAACGTGACTGTGGTGACGGTAGCGATGGCAGGGAAAGACAGGGGGGGAGAGGTAATACTGAGAGCCAAGTCTCAGACACTTCACGTATATTCGCAGTATATGTTGGCAAAGTGTAGAACGAGACACAGGGGCGGCGGGATGGGGATGTGGGGTGGGGGTGTAGAGCCGGTGGGGGAGGAGGGGGAAAGGGAGGTGTGTCTCCTGCCTGCACTGCCAGGCATGCGCTGCCTGCCGCTTTCCACCACGTGGTGTGCGCGCCCACACCCGCATCGTGCACCATCACGTGGACGCCCATCACCTCAGTACTCCAACAGCCAATCACTACATCATTGCATGGTTGTACTTGATACGGGTACGCCCGCTGCGGGAGGCAAATGTACGGGCGGCAGCTTAAGGCATGTTGACTCCATTACGGAGCGGTAGCGAGGGGAAGGAACACAGTTGTACAGTCCCGTGTTTGCCTGATGTCCACTGCTGCTACTGGTAGAGGAATGTAGTACTGGTAGAGGAAGAGGTGTCCATGGAGGGCAAATTATGAATGCCTCTACTGACAACCACCTCAGCATGGAAGGTAAAGGTCAGGGAGGGAGAGGAAACCAGATGTGAACCGGGGATGGAAAAAGGACTAGAGGGAGGGAGGGATGAATGCAACCAGACGAGATGCAAGGGTGGGTGGGTGGTGGTGGTGGGTGGAAACAGCAAGCAATGACCTGTCTGGACTCCCTGCCGCCAGGCTTCCTCTACCCCCTGCGACATCGCACGCTCTCTCACCATCAGCGGCGCCACAGCTACCTACGCGTCGCCTGTCAGCCCCACAATGGCGTCTGAAGCTCCAAAACATCTCATCATACAAGAAGTGCGAAGTAAGATAAATCCCTCACGGGTAAGTCCTGACGCGGTATCCAGAACAACAGGTGTCACTCAGCACGTGTGAGAGTATAGAGTGGCGGCGTGGGGAATGGTTGGGGCGTGAGGCGTGTGTGGTGTGGCGGTGGGTGGTGGGTGGTGGATATGATAAAGTAGTAACATATGGTGGATCAGGGGCCGGATATATGCAAAATTTTCCTAAGACGCGTGGAAGTGTGTGTGTGTGTGTGTGTGTGTGTGTGTGTGTGTGTGTGTGTGTGTTTCACTGTTTGATCTGCTGCAGTCTCTGACGAGACAGCCAGACGTTACCCTACGGAACGAGCTCAGAGTTCATTATTTCCGATCTTCGGATAGGCCTGAGACCAGGCACACACCACACACCGGGACAACAAGGTCACAACTCCTCGATTTACATCCCGTACCTACTCACTGCTAGGTGAACAGGGCTACACGTGAAAGGAGACACACCCAAATATCTCCACCCGGCCGGGAATCGAACTCGGTCATCTGGCTTGTGAAGCCAGCGCTCTAACCACTAAGCTACCGGGCCGTGTGTGTGTGTGTGTGTGTGTGTGTGTGTGTGTGTGTGTGTGTGTGTGTGTGTGTGTGTGTGTGTGTGTGTGTGTGTGTGTGTGACGTGAAGTGAAACCTTCCGTGTCTGTGTTGCCGAGCTGGAGATAGCGGAGTACACAGGATTACTGTGTGTGTGTGTGTGTGTGTGAGAGAGAGAGAGAGAGAGAGAGAGAGAGAGAGAGAGAGAGAGAGAGAGAGAGAGAGAGAGAGAGAGTTATAAAGCGAGGGCAGAGTCAGTAAAAAGAGCAGAGAAGCAAGAAAACATCAGGTGGGGAAACAAGCTTATCAGCACCAGGACGCCAACAACAGCAACAACAAAAGGAAACCCAAGCTGGCACCGGCTCCCACACCCGCTTTGTTTTCTCCTGCATGCCAAGCGAGGGTTGTACCATGATTGTGTACTTATGACAGAGGAAACACGGAGAAATGCAGCACAGGTAAGAGTATAAAAGATAAACAACACAGGTGATGGTATAGGCAAGAGACAAACAATTAAGGCAAAGATAAAGAGAGGATATAGAAAGACAGGTGTAGATAAAGAGGAGACAGACAACTCAGGTGAAGGTAAAGAGAGAAGACAGACAGAAAGGTAACGGTATTTTTTATGCAAGAGGGAGAGCTGCTAAGGGCAACAAAATATTAGAAAAAAAAGGCCCACTGGAACTGCAGAACTGCAGAAAATACATACAACATAAAGTAACGGATGTAGTGTGTGTGTGTGTGTGTGTGTGTGTGTGTGTGTGTGTGTGTGTGTGTGTGTGTGTGTGTGTGTGTGTGTGTGTGTGTGTGTGTATAACAAAAAAAAAAAACTTCTTATCGACTTCACAACACAATGAAAGCGACAACAAAAGACATATAGATAGAGAAAGAGAATAGGAAGAGTAATGAAACAGATATACAGCATAACACAAGACAAAAAAAGTAATTATGAGAGTAATAACAGGAGAGAAAGAGGGAAAGAAAGATAAACAAGGGGAGGTGAGACAGGATAAATTAAGAACGGAAGACGGGTAAGACAAAATGACATGAGAGAAAAAAAGGTCATTAACACAAACAATGCGGGAACAAGTTGATAAGTCGCTGATGAGGGCTGAAAAGCAGAATGTGAATGTATGGAGGATACGATGAGGCAGGAAAAAGGTTTGGGATAATGCAAGACTTTATATAAAGGTGGAGGATATGGAGGAGGAAATGGCTGAAGGATGAGGAGTAAACAAATGAAAATGAAAAAATGGATGGGATGAATTGGAGAAAGAAAAAAAAAAGGAATGGAGGGAAGGGAGAAAAGAAAGAAGGAAGGAAGGAAGGAAGGAAGGAAGGAAGGAAGAAAGGAAGGAAGGAAGGAAGGAAGGAAGGAAGGAAGGAAGGATGGATGTATGGATTGATGGATGGATGGATGGATGGATGGAAGGAAGGAAGCCAAGAAAGAAGAATAGTGAAAAAAGGGAAAAACGATTGAATTTATGAAAGGAAATAGAAAGGCAGCAAAAAAAAAAAGTTCAGCCAGTGACGGCAGTGCCCCATTATACTTGTTCGCTTCTGTTTTTGTCTCGTTCCCTACACACCACTTGTTTTTCTCTCACTCCAAAGGATTCACTTAGTCTGGCATTCCGTTGCCTTCCTCTTTCACTGCATCACTTCTATCCCATTCTCTCTGATCACATTACATCGCCTTCCACTTTGCACACATGGTCTTTCCCTCTCTCTCTCCTTCTCTCTCTCTCCCAAACCTGTAAACCCATTAAAGGCAGGTATGGAAGACACCCTCAAGGTCACGGTCACCCTCTGGGCACAAAAAGTAAGCACTTGTGCTGCTTTTTCATTTGCAAATAGAAAAGAACAAACTGTCTCTTGACTGCACGAGTGAGAGGAACAGAAAGAGAGGAGGAGGAGGAGGAGGAGGAGGAGGAGGAGGAGGAGGAGGAGGAGGAAAATGAAAATGGATAAGTTAAAGTAAAAGAGGAGGAAGAACAAAAACAAGAAAGGAGAAGCGAAAAGAGAGGGCTGTGTCGTGGAGAGAAAGGAGGAGGAGGAGGATTGTTGGAGTCATGCAGGGGTCATGAGTCCAGGAGGTTTCTTTCCACCAGTTTTTGTGTGTGTGTGTGTGTGTGTGTGTGTGTGTGTGTGTGTGTGTGTGTGTGTGTGTGTGTGTGTGTGTGTGTGTGTGTGTGTGTGTGTGTGTGAGCGCACGCGCAATAAAGGATTGTTGTTTTTGTTGTTGCTAGTGGTGGTGGCGATTGGTGCACAGGGACGAGTAGGAGGAGGAAGAGGAGGAGAAGATGAAAATAGTGTGCCACGAATGAAGAAAAGGAGGAGAGATGATGATGATAATGATAATAAGTGAAGATATATCGCAGCTTTCCAACAAGAGACACGAAGCTTTATACGTCTGTGAGAGGAGAAAAAGGGGGAGAAAGGACAGTGAATGGGTAATGGCAGCGGTAAGTTAATGGGCGTGAGTGGGTGGATGAAGGTTGCACCCAATACAACACTCTTTAAGTCCTTGATGGGCGGGCTTGTGGGCGTGGTCATGACGAACTCAGGCGTATACCTGATGGGCGCCGGCAGATGGGGTGTTGGGCAGGATGGAGATGGTGGTGGTGGTGGTGGCAGTGATGGTGGTGGTGGTGATGATGGCGGTGGTGGTGGTGGTGGCGTGTGCTCTCTAGGCTTCCTACAATAAGACTGGTTTGGACTCCCCACGCATGGCCTCCATCTTGGCTTCCCGAACTGGGGTGAGGGAGGGGTGAGGGAGAGCAGGGGGACACCACGTGTCACGCTACATACCCAAAGGTCTCTCTCTCTCTCTCTCTCTCTCTCTCTCTCTCTCTCTCTCTCTTCCGTAGACCAGTTTCCACTACCACCATCACCACCACTATAACCGCCACCATGATCAGGTCTTGCCCTCTTCAGTACCCGACCTATCACCCTATAAATATTGCCTCCTTGGCCGTCTCCGCGTCTTTCCGATACTATTTCCTCGCTGCATTCCTAGTGGCGTGAGGAGTAAGGGCCGCTAAGCACACAGGCGAGGATTTCAAGTAGCAGGGAGATGAGAAAAAGGAGAGGGACAGCGAGAAGAGAGGTAGGAAGGTATGAGTGCCACGCGGTACCACTACCTTGGCACTAAACCAAGAATGTGCCTTAACATACTCACGCCCTTCTAGCTGAAGTCTCTTCTTCCGATACCCGCTCTCTCTCTCTCTCTCTCTCTCTCTCTCTCTCTCTCTCTCTCTCTCTCTATCTATCTATCTATCTATCTATCTATCTGTCTATCTATCTCTCAGGCTCGTACGCAAGTTTCCTTCTTCATCTAAGTAGTGTGTTCTAAATAGTATACCCGCGCGCGTGCGTGCGTGCGTGCGTGCGTGCGTGCGTGTGTGTGTGTGTGTGTGTGTGTGTGTGTGTGTGTGTGTGTGTGTGTGTGTTATTACCTCTGGTTGCATGAATTTTCCTTGACATTAACTACAGACCTATCCGTCCTTCCCCCTACAACCTACGTCAGCCGCGCCGCCATCTTTCAATTAACTAGCTGGCCCGCCTCTCCTCGTGCCTCCCCGCCACCCATCCCAACCCGGACACACACGACAGTTTATATTTATATCAGCACGAACGACCTTCACTGCATCACTATTGTTGCCTTCACCGCACCAGTCACTAGGGCGAATAACCGTCATCACAACCACTTTTACTAATACCATTGCCTATTACTATGAAAAGATAACTGTCCTGTAAGTAAATGCCATGGATTATTGAACTAATACATATATAGTTTCGCGCGCACACACACACACACACACACACACACACACACACACACACACACACACACACGGCCCGGTGGCTCAGTGGTTAGAGCGCTGGCTTCACAACCCAGAGGACCGGCGTTCGATTCCCCGGCCGGGTGGAGATATTTGGGTGTATCTCCTTTCACGTGTAGCCCCTGTTCACCTAGCAGTGAGTAGGTACGGGATGTAAATCGAGGAGTTGTGACCTTGTTGTCCCGGTGTGTGGTGTGTGCCTGGTCTCAGGCCTATCCGAAGATCGGAAACAATGAGCTCTGAGCTCGTTCCGTAGGGTAACGTCTGGCTGTCTCGTCAGAGGCGGCAGCAGACCAAACAGTGAATTACACACACACACACACACACACACACACACACACACACACACACACACACACATCCCTGGAAGCGGCGAGGCAAATGGGCAAGCCTCTTAATGTGTAGCCCTTGTTCACCTAGCAGTGAATAGGTACGGGATGCAACTCGAGGGGTTGTGGCCTCGCTTTCCCGGTGTGTGGAGTGAGTTGTGGTCTCAGTCCTACCCAAAGATCGGTCTATGAGGTCTGAGCTCGCTCCGTAATGGGGAAGAGTGGCTGGGTGACCAGAAGACGACCGTGGTGAACACACACACACACACACACACACACACACACACACACACACACACAGACACTCCGCGGGGCTGACCACCACACTTCACTATGTCAAACGTGTTACCTATCCCTCTTTACTCCTCTATAATTCACGCCAACCGTTTCCACCACCAAGCGCAGCGCTAGGAACATAAACACACAGACACACAAACACGCGGCGCGGCGAGGCAAAATGGGAAGCCTCTTAATGTGTAGCCCCTGTTCACCTAGCAGCAAGTAGGTACGGGATGTAACTGGAAAGGTTGTGGCCTCGCTTTCCCGATGTGTGGAGTGCGCTGTAGTCTCAGTCCTACCCGAAGATCGGTCTATA
>NC_059300.1:14828203-14830703 GCF_017591435.1 Portunus trituberculatus
ACAATATCGGTATCATCTTTCTATTTCTTTTTTTTTTTCTTTTTTTTTGTTTTTACGGAATCATATTACGATAAGTCCTTTAACAACACCACGTCTCAGTTCGCTGTCTCGCGGGGCTGAATTTGACATGAGACTTAGTTCAATCTTTCTTCTCTTACTCCCTCCGCGCCACTGACTTTGCCTTGCAGCCTCAATTAAGATGGGAGGGGGAAAATAATATATAAACATGTTTGCTCATTCGTTCTTCCATCTTCATTCCCTCCTTTACATACACAGACAATTCTCTCTCTCTCTCTCTCTCTCTCTCTCTCTCTCTCTCTCTCTCTATTTCTCCGGTGACCTTGCAAGCCTTGGTAACATTCGCTCTAGTTTCCTAACAGCTCTCGTGACCCGCTCTTACCCACCTCCCACCCACAGTCAGGACCTCTCTCCACTCCCTTACCTTACACTCTGTTAACACACACACACACACACACACACACACACACACACACACACACACACACAC
Source organism: Portunus trituberculatus (assembly GCF_017591435.1). Taxonomy (NCBI): domain Eukaryota; kingdom Metazoa; phylum Arthropoda; class Malacostraca; order Decapoda; family Portunidae; genus Portunus; species Portunus trituberculatus. The sequence goes on from NC_059300.1 coordinate 14,828,712, forward strand.
ACACACACACACACACACACACATACTCTCTCTCTCTCTCTCTCTCTCTCTCTCTCTCTCTCTCTCTCTCTCTCATACACACACCACACATACACAAACACGCACACACGTACTCGTATACATATTCTATAACTGCTTTGCTTTCATATTTCTTATCCCTCTCATGACGATTCAGAGAGAGAGAGAGAGAGAGAGAGAGAGAGAGAGAGAGAGAGAGAGAGAGAGAGAGAGAGAGAGAGAGAGAGAGAGAGAGAGAGAGAGAGAGAGTTGTGAGTCACACCAACTAGGGATAATGCAGGCGCTGAATATAAAAAGGACAATGCGGGTGTTGAGAGAGAGAGAGAGAGAGAGAGAGAGAGAGAGAGAGAGAGAGAGAGAGAGAGAGAGAGAGAGAGAGAGAGAGAGAGAGAACGCCTTACACAAACACACAGAAAAAAGACAGACACACTGACACACAAAGAGACAGATGCTCCCATGATGTCGGAGCCTGCCACGCGGAGTATACTTAGCCAATCTTCACAAGCTCTTCATGAAATGACATAAGGTACATACTGGAGCGTACGATTATAGCATCCACCTTGAAACACAGAGTCTGGGAAGGAGACACGAGAAGGCAACTTGATGGTGTTTTGTGTGGTAATGCCGAGAAGCAGCACAGGGATTGACGCACGCACGGACGCACTCACGGACACAAGCAAGCAGGAAGGTTAACAAGTCAAGGCACCACGCAAGCACAAAGGAACTAGAGGGACTAAAACAAGCGAAACAGTCACAATTCACTGAAAAAAATGTGTTCGCTCAGAAGTAAACACATCACTGACTCCTTATGAGTGAGTGCCTCTCTGCTTATCTCCCTCTCCTCCTTCTCCTCCTCCTCCTCCTTATACTTGACTGGAAGGTTTTTATATCCCTTCCACCTTCTCTATCTCCTTCTGCTGGTCCTGTTGTTCAAACCTGCCGCGGGGCGTCCCGGGACGAGGGTTGGTGTCGCCTTTCCGGGCTGGAGCTTGATGCACTGTACAAAACCACGGAGTACCGCAGCATGACTCGCCTTATCGCCACAAATCCTCAGCCATTTACTCCAAAATGACACAATGAAGCTGATAATGTCAATCAGGGAACTTTCTCTACTAGCTGGTACCTGTAACTTCCCGATCGCTGATAAATGAGATAAGGCACGACATTCAAACTCTCTGAACTCTCGTGCATGCACGACCCTGCGGTGCAGCCAGCGCTTGTTGTTACTGCTGCTGTTGTTCTTGTTGTTGTTGTTGTTGTTGAAGTTAGTGGCATTGCTACTAATGTTATTATTGTCGCTGTCCTTCCCATTATTACCATCGTTGCAGATGTTATGATAATATTTACATGGCGTCATTCAAGGATGCATTACTGCTCTTGCAATGATTTCTGGTTAGTGAAGCTGCTGATCGCAGCACCTCATTAATTTACGTTCGCTATGTGATTCTGTCTCATAGTATTTTCTGTACCACTATATATATATATATATATATATATATATATATATATATATATATATATATATATATATATATATATATATATATATATATACATACATACATACATACATATATATATATATATATATATATATATATATATATATATATATATATATATATATATATATATATATATATATATAACCCTTACTTAACTGTTCAACTGGTTACTGAGAGAACGGTGTAGTGACGATAAACTGAGCCAAAAACTGACGAAACACCTAAACACATCAACACGATGTGGCGGGCAGGTGTTACATATGTTCAGGGGTTCACCTCATCCAACACGAAACAAAGACAACTCTTGTACGGACGGGGAAAATGACACCATTATCCTTTACGGTATAATCTTATCACACCTGACTAAGGGCATGCTCTCTCTCTCTCTCTCTCTCTCTCTCTCTCTCTCTCTCTCTCTCTCTCTTTTCTCGTTTATATCTACAGTGCCGAGGTCAACATCACAACACAT
>NC_059300.1:14835703-14838203 GCF_017591435.1 Portunus trituberculatus
CAATATTCTTAATAATCATTATTTCATATATTCACTCAGAAACCTTGTAATTTTCTAGGATTTTCTTCTCGTCCTGAGACTTTTAAAAATGATCAAGCAAAGATACTGGCAGGAAAAATGCAACGACAAATAAATATTTTCATTACAACCAAAATATTGCTAAGATGCTCAAGGAAGGAAACTAGCTGAGCACTGTAAAAGTAATCTGGGATTAACTTTATATACAGACTTAATCTTATTACGATGAATGTCCAAAGAATTTAACATAAAATATATAATAGTAAATTGGGATTTCCTTCGAAGATACTCTGAGATCTACCACGACGCAAAAGCAAAGAATCAAGCGGACAAATAACAGTGCGTTTTTAGTACGAGACTTGTGTGTCATCGGCCACTTGCTAGAGGGAAGAGCGCAAAGGAGCAGAGAGCCGTGTAAAATCAATGGTACTTCATTTTTCAGATAAACGAAGGCAAAACCTAATTACTGAACACCAATATAGTAGTAGCGTCGGTGTGTGTGTGTGTGTGTGTGTGTGTGTGTGTGTGTGTGTGTGCGCGCGCATGATTCCTTTCATACTGGAACAGAAAAATATGACAAAAATTCACACCACTCACCATGCATATGAAATAAATACTGGGACACACACACACACACACACACACACACACACACACACACACACACACACACACAACATAAAAGCAATATGAACAAATCTCTCTCTCTCTCTCTCTCTCTGCACCCCACGCGTTGCCGCACTTATGATAGAGAAGCGAGTGGTGAAAGCGAGTAAGGAGGGTTGCATGCAGCGGGCCAGGACACAACCCCTTTAGCGAGACAACGACACAAGCTCTCCCAGAGCATACAAGTGAAATAACATTCATGAGAGAGAGAGAGAGAGAGAGAGAGAGAGAGAGAGAGAGAGAGAGAGAGAGAGAGAGAGAGTAGAATGATAACTAGAGCTGCAAATAAGTATGAGAATGCTTATCTCTCTCTCTCTCTCTCTCTCTCTCTCTCTCTCTCTCTCTCTCTCTCTCTCATTTATCCGGCCTCCTAAACCTATTCCTAAAAAGGCTGTCATAATCTGCCCGAAATAAGCACATGACGGACTGGCAATGAGGTGCCCATGCCGCCCAACCTCGCTACAGGGCGTGAAGGTCATGGGAACACGGAAGGAGGGAGGGGGGGAGGGAGAGAAATGACGCTGTGATGCCTTACCGATAATGGTGTCCCTGGCCTTGTCGCCCTTGCACCTTTAATCAAGACACACACACACACACACACACACACACACACACACACACTTCTACTACTCCCCTTGATTTATTGTAAATCTAAAGATCACATTATTGTTCTTTCCCCTTTCCTGATATTCTTCATTGCTGGCTCTGATTATTACTGCATTGCTTCCCATCCGCTGTTACTGTTTAATGTATTATATGTACTGTACACCTGCATCAAAGGGTGAAGAGGCGGGACAATAATACGTACTTTTTCCCCTTCTCTCTCTTTGTCTTCTATCTTTCAAACGTGAAAGTTCTAATTCCAATTTCTTATCTGTCATGACTGTAAGAGATATTATGAGTAATTTCAGTCAGAAAGTGGGGAGGGAAGACAATAACACACACTCTACCCTTCCCTACACTACACCTGTCCTCTATCCCTTCAGAGTGAAAGAATGGAAACTTCCTCTTCTTGAGAGAAAACGCAACTATTTCAGGGGATACCAGGTTCTCAGGACTGGACCGAACAAAAGTAGGCAGCTGATATCTATCTGGCTGCATGGACGCCCACACCCTTGACTAAAGATACCGTGACACGCGCTGCCCCAGACATAAGAGACAATCTGTAGTAATACCTAGAAAGACTAGAGAACGAAAGACAAAGGTACTACTGATTGAGAAATGAATCATGACACGTGTAAGTCAAGTGCTACATGAAGTAAAAGTGAGTTAACGTTATTAAGTTCAAGCCGCAAATAGCCTCCTCCTCCTTCTCTCGGTGTGGCAACAGTGCAAGCGGCGCCTCAATACTCGCCCTCCCTCCCTCTCTGCCGCCCTCCCTGTCTGCCTGCCTGTCGGACACGCCTACAGGAGTAGTAGCGCCCCAAGGAGACCGTCGGCGGGAGGCTGCAGCAGACAAACAAACAAACAAACAAACACACACACACACACACACACACACACACACACACACACACACACACACACACACATAACTCTTCAACCCATTCCCTTCTGATTCGATCACCATAAAAACACTCAGATAAGAAAGACATACGAATTTAAGCACTTATTACTCTAGCACCTTCCACACACGCACACACACTCACACACACACACACACACACACACACACACACACACACACACACACACACCCGGTAGCTAAGTGGTTAGAGCGCTGGCTTCACAACCCAGAGGACCGGGGTTCGATTCCCCGGCCGGGTGGAGATATTTGGGTGTGTCTCCTTTCACGTGTAGCCCCTGTTCACCTAGC
>NC_059300.1:14843203-14855703 GCF_017591435.1 Portunus trituberculatus
GAGGAGAATATAAGCACAGAGACAAATGACAGGCACCCACCATCACCACAACCACCACGGCAGTTTCATGAATGTCACGGTCCCCAAAACACACGTGTAGGGCATCACGAGATCAGGCGATATGTAAATAAATTGAGGCGATCGACTGAAATCAATTCAGCCATGAGATATCTCTAATGGAAGGTTACTACTGTTGCTAATATTGCTACTAATACTACAACTACTACATACTACTACCATCACTCGGCCGTACCTATACTACTGCAACCACTAAAGCTGCAACAAAAACAATAATAATAACACAAAAACACAACTACCAGAACCACCAGCAACACCACCACTACCGCCACAACCACCACCAGATACCTCTCCTTGATCTCTCCTTATGAAGGCACGACGAAAACCTACATACCCCTAAGAGAAAAAAAAAAAAAAAAGAGAGACGTAACAAGAAGCAAAAGAGAGGACTGGTAAGCGGAAAATCATAAGAGAAATATCGAAAAAAAATCATAACGAGGAATGTTGAGAATGAGTAGGAATAAGGATAGGAGGACCAGTATGGAGTGCCTAGCGGACGGGCATCCTGACAGCGCTAACAAGATCAATATGTCATCCCAGGTGCTTCACTCGCCACCTGCCCACTCACATGGCTCATTCCTCAAGTGCGCTGGGAAAAGGATAACTCGGATAAGCGACAGGGAAGGAGAGCAGTCGTGTGAAGGGAACATAGGGGAGTACAAAGGTAAATAAAACAAGAGTGCACTAAGAAAACAAAGACTAAGGAAATAAAAAAAAAAAAAAAAACTGTGCAAGGAAACTGAAGATTAAGAAACACGACAGGGAAGGAAAGTAGTCAATGTGTCAATAGTAAACAAATAAGTAAAAACATTGATAACAAATAACAAATGACTAAGAAATAATTAAGGAAAAGGATGGAGGATATATTTAACTTGTACGAAGAAAAAGCAAAGAAGGAAAAATAAAGGAAGGGGAACAGTCAACATATAAGAAAAAGACGTTGGAAAAGAGAGAAGTAAAAGGCTAATCAATGCAGAGAAAAAAGAAAACAATGGAGGAAAGACAATAAAGAAGAGAGAGACTGTCACCACACAGGGATGACGTCGGGTAGAAGAGGAAAATGTTGGGGGGAGAAGAGGAAGGTCAGACAGTTAACATATAAAGAAGATATATAGGAAAGAAAAAAAATCGGGCAAAAAAGTTCTTGGGAATTTACGGGTACATATTTAGTTTCCTTTTCCACATTATTTTCCATCATCATCTTCCTCCATACATCTTTTGACGAAAATATGTAAATCTTTCTGATTTTTTACATTGAAACTGGTCGCGGATATAACTTTAGGGATGAGAGAGAGAGAGAGAGAGAGAGAGAGAGAGAGAGAGAGAGAGAGAGAGAGAGAGAGAGCAACTTTAATACAGATATATGAACACAGGTCAGGAAAGGAAACCCTGCGCAGGTCTTACCTAACTAACTAACCTTCATCCCTTGTAGCACGGCAAGCTTCCTCAGGCACGAGAGCCTTTGCCTCCTCCTCCTTTCCCATTTCTTTTTTCCTTCTCCCTTGCTCTCATTCCCCTCCTTTCTCCACTATTCTAGTGAGGTGAGAAAGGACTACACACATCAGAGAGAGAGAGAGAGAGAGAGAGAGAGAGAGAGAGAGAGAGAACCAGAAAAGCAGAAGAGTTTATGAAGAAGCGTGAGGGTGAGGGGTGTAGCAGAGAGTAAGGAAGTGGGCTTGCAAACACAGCCACACACCCCTTTTCCCCTACCCTCTTCTTTTCTCCTCCTCCTCCTCCCTGTTCGCCTGTCTCGCAAACCCTAGATACAGCGTCAACCCTCAATCTCTGTCCCCTCCTTCACTCATTGCACGGTGCATGCTTCTTTCTTTCCTCATCCCATTTTCTCCTTCTAAAAATGAGGAATTAATGCTTCTGCTGTGGCAATAATGTTAAGGTGTAAGATATCGTCTTGTTTTCTTCTCTCTCTCTCTCTCTCTCTCTCTCTCTCTCTCTCTCTCTCTCTCTCTCTCTCTCTCAAATGTAAGATGACCGGAGGCAACAGGCAAGGTCAGACAGGAGAGAGTAAAGTAATGCATGTATGTTTTCCTCCCTCCCTTACTGACTGACTGGATGACTGTGTGACCTCCGTGGAATTTAAGCCGGTTAAGTTAGGTTATCAGAGGAGAAATATATAAAAGTGGTTTGCGCTTAAACTCTCTCTCTCTCTCTCTCTCTCTCTCTTACACCAACACATACACACACACACACACACACACACACACACACACACACACACACACACACACACAAGCATGTTTTCACCCGCCTCCATACCGGGATGCAGGTCGCTTCACCTCTCCTGCACCTTCTCCTCCTCCTCTCTTCTTTCATCCACCCCTCCTCCTTCTCCTCCTCCTCTTCCTCCTCCTTTACCTCGTTCTCCTTCTCCTCCTTCAGACATACGGCCGGTTCCAGCCCCTGACAGCGCGCCAAGTTAAGGTGGCTGGAGTTTGGTGGGAGTGGGGACATGCCTGACGGTCTGGTGGTCTGGCGCGGCGGTGAACCAAGGATAGTCAACACAATCAGCTGATTCTCCGCGCCTACAGGTGTCAGGGAGAGAGAGAGAGAGAGAGAGAGAGAGAGAGAGAGAGAGAGAGAGAGAGAGAGAGAGAGAGAGAGAGAGAGAGAGACCGGAAACGCGCTGTACACACACTCACACATACACACACACATATATGTGTACACACATACACAGTAGAGTGAGTGAGCCGTAAACACAAAGATCGCACCTCAACTATCATCACAAGGCTTTATTTGAGGTAACACGAGTTTTTTAAGAGTGTTTTTACAGTTTTAGTGACAGATTAACATTTCTACATAACTAGCAGATGAAATACTCTTGAGAACCCGGTTAGTCATCTCTGAAACCATCAAAAAATAGTCGCGTTGACAGCAAAGCGTTTCTCAATACAGGCCAAAAGACTTGCCTCGCGTGCTCCATAGCACTGGTGGGTGAGAGCGCGGGTCCTGGCGGGACTCATACACCCCCGCGGGCCAAGAGGCGCCGCGTGGGGGCGTGGCAGGGCATGATCAAGGGAGAACAGACAGACAGACAGAGGAAGGACGTAACACCACACTGGCTCAAGCTACACTGGCGGTGGCTGTACAGGAGGCGCGGCCGCTGCTAGTGGGGGGTGACCGGCGAGTGGTGCTGGGAGGGGAGGAGGGGAGCTGCTGCAGGGAAGGAAGCAAAGAGGGGAGGAGGGGACATTGGCCACACACCATCCACCCAAGCACCGACACCCACACCCACCCACCCACCCACCCACCCACACACACACACACACGTATGCACACATATACGTACATTCACACTCACAGACATTCACACAAACATACACCCACATGCAGAAAGATAAACAAACCGGACACTCACTCCCACACCCCCACAGCATCGTCACCATTCACACCTGTCAGCTCCGTGGTGATGTCACGACTCATAAGACTTCAACACGCCCATCACAACACCTAGATACCCTTCCCACGTGCCACAGCCTCCCATGGTTCACTGTAGCGAGGGGCGGAGCGCATGAGTCTGAGGAGTGATGGCTGTGGCGGGCGGCGAGGTGGCGGGGTAAGGTGACCCCTCGTCAAGGTGTACATAAGGGCGCAACTCTTGGACGCCGGGTGGAGGAGCTGAAGGGCGGGGGCGGTGGCAATTGAGTGTGGTGTGCTGAGAGTGAGACTGAACGAGGTTGTATCTCAGGCGCGCCAAACTTTGAACACCATTAATGTTAAACAACTCCCTATGTATTGCTCTAAAGAAGATGGCTGCCTATTGACCTAAAAAATGTCTCGCTCTTGGTTGCAGAAAGAGTTGTTGACTTACAGAGAAAAATAAAAAGAAAGGGGAGAGCATTAGGAGAGAAGAGGAGAGACAGCTATCTTTCCCTTATAAAAGAAAAAAAAAAGTGTCCCTTGGCTACAGAAACGACAGGAAAAAGATAAATAGTTAAAGAGAAAGAGAACAAAAAAGAAGCAACATTAAAAGAACACGGAGGAAAGATAGCGACCTATTGCCCTCAAAAAGCTTAGTGTTTGTTTCCTTTAGTTACAAAAAGAGGTAAAAGAAAGTAAAAAATTGAAAAAACAGTAACAGAAAACTGAGAAAGAGAAGGAAAAAGAAGCAAGAGAAGAAAGAAGGCGTGGTAAATCTTATCATTTTGTCCACTCTAAATGATTGAACCGTCACAGTGAACGTGTTGACAGCCATGCAGACAAGGCAGACGGCTGACCAAGAGGGGAAATGCAATGCAGTTCTTCTGTGTAACTCAGGAGTGTACGTGAGGTGAGCAGGAAAGGGTGTGGAGCAAGAGTGAAGGGAGGACTGCGGGAGCATGCACGAGAGAGAGAGAGAGAGAGAGAGAGAGAGAGAGAGAGAGAGAGAGAGAGAGAGAGAGAGAGAGAATAGCACTGATGCGTGATGGAATGGTACGCAAGAAGTTAAAGAGTTCAAGGTTACGTTACGACAAAAAAAAAGGCAAAACGCAGATTAACAATGAAAGAAGCCAGTAGAAATAAATAAGTATGAATAGAATAAATGGATAAGAGGGTGACAAGAGGAACTAGCAAAACCCAGGGAAAGGCAGGAAACAGCTGACTGGGATACGAAGAGGAGTAAGCAGTAAGAAAGTGGGAACGAGAGAGTCAGACGAAACTATATAACCTTCACCCTTGCCACGTGTATTCTCATTCTCTCTCTCTCTCTCTCTCTCTCTCTCTCTCTCTGTAATTAATAGACGCAGTGACCTTTACCACGTTTTCCGTCACGTACTTTAATGTGTGGTAATGTTGCGCCGTCTGGTTGGTTCAGTCTGGATTACAACACAGCACATCCTCTTCAGTCTTATATACATTAGTCGCACATCACGACCTGGACACTAGAGAAAGCAAATGAACCTAGAATGAAGAGGGAGGAGGATGGAAAATGAAATAGGAACATGCGCACGATTCTCACGGAATAACCGAACGAGAAATGAAGTTTGGAAAATAAAGGAAAGTGTGGACTAGAAATAAAGAAAGCAACAGGAACTTGTGCACGTTTCTCACATCATGTGCAACGAAGGGAGGAAATAGGAACAATTAGAAGTACGAAATAAGCAGAAACTTGCGCACAAATTTCACTTCAAGATGCTGACACTATAGGAACAAATGAACCAGAAATGAAGGGAGCACATAGAGGAAATTAGAAATCACGAATGAAGAGCGAAATAAGGCGAAAAAAAAATAACCCAAAAAGAAACCTGGAGAAAAAAGGATACTAATATTAAATAAGAAAGAGGAAGGAAGAATATCAATCTGGCGAGAGAAAAAAATCGAACGCATCAGAAAATTAGTAAAAATGAGTTGAAATTGAAGGGAGGAAAAATAGCCCTTCACTTTAGGGTAAAATTAGACAAAAAAAAAATAGAGTGGATGCATTCGAGTGGAAAAAGTATGAGTGATTGAAGGTGATTAGAAGGAGGATGCTGCCACCAGCCAGCCAGCCAGTCAGCTCAACGTGAACCAGCTGGGGTTATGTGAGATCAGGTGGTGGCCAGAAGGGTAGTAAGCTCCGAGTGAGTCAGGTGGGAATGTATCAGGTGCGGGCTTGGTGAGGTCGCAGTGGCATCCTTGAGTCTCGTCACGGTGACACTGCCAGACAACTAAACACCAAACAGTTCGTATATGTGAGTGACTTCATCATCGTGGCCCGACTTTGGCAATCCTAGTTTTTTTTTTTTTTTTTTTTTTCAATGTAGTGGTGGGTGGTGCAAAAAACACGTATATACATCTGTTGACTGTCTGTCTTCTCGCCTTCCCCTTCATCTCTCTCTCTCTCTCTCTCTCTCTCTCTCTCTCTCTCTCTTGCAACCCAAATTTTCTTTTTGTGACAAACTCAAAATCTCTTTTGCATAGGACTACACACACACACACACACACACACACACACACACACACACACACACACACACACACACACACACACGCACACACACACGGTAGCTCAGTGGTTAGAGCGCTGGCTTTACAAGCCAGAGGACCGGGGTTCGATTCCTCGGCCGGGTGGAGATATTTGGATGTGTTTCCTTTCACGTGTAGCCCCTGTTCACCTAGCAGTGAGTAAGTACGGGATGTAAATCGAGGAGTTGTTGTGACCTTGTTGTCCCGGTGTGTGGTGTGTGCCTGGTCTCAGGCCTATCCGAAGATCGGAAATAATGAGCTCTGAGCTCGTTCCGTAGGGTTCTGGCTGTCTCGTCAGAGACTGCAGCAGATCAAACAGTGAAACACACACGGAGGTGTTTACAACAGTTCTGCCTCAGCACACCTGTCTACCTCCCTCTCCCTCACCGTCCCTCACTCACACCAGCAGTCTATCTCAACTAGTTATGTGCCGCTGATGTGTGGGAGAGGGTGAGGGACGGGAGAGGGAGAAGGTGAGGGAGAAGGTGAAGGAGAGGTGGAGAAGGGAGGAGGGAAGGGGAGGGAGGAAAAGGAATGACATCGTGGCTAAATATAACTTTGACCCAAGCGCCTCGTATGCATTAAGCTTATATTACTCTCTCTCTCTCTCTCTCTCTCTCTCTCTCTCTCTCTCTCTCTCTCTGGACGAGGTATTTCCTGTGCTTCCTAGCCTGTGTGCTTCTTGTCTCTATCTTTACCAGCCACACAGTTTCTTCCACACTATACCACCACACCACGCTACCACACATCTCTCATGCTCTTTACCACACCACAATCCCCACCTCCTTCCACGCTCACCTCTACCTTCTTTTGTTATTCACATTTCTAGAATCACTGCATGTGCAGTACTCCCTATTTATCCTTTTCCCTCAACATTCCTATCTTTCTCCTTTCTTACATCACCTTAGTAACTCCTCCCCCATCCTTTCCTCCCTTTATACGATACATCCGTCCGTATCCTATCACCTGTGTGTGTGTGTGTGTGTGTGTGTGTGTGTGTGTGTGTGTGTGTGTGTGTGTGTGTGTGTGTGTGTGTGTGTGTGTTGGTTGAGTGAATATGAATGCTCACTCACTCACATCATCTTTCTTGCACACACACACACACACACACACACACACACACACACACACACACACACACACACACACACACACACACACAGAGTCATTAAATTTATAAAATATAAAGACATATATGCCTTTTATCCAAGCATATTTTAACCCTAAACTTTACGTCACAAGTTAGGGTCAGCCACCATGACTTCTCCCGTCCTCCTCACTCCTTTCCCACCACCGTCCCTATTAACCCCGTCTCGTGTCTCCCCCATCCTTCCATTCCTCCTTCTCTCACTCACTGGGTCACGGACGGTGCAGTGAAAGCTCTGTTTGGCGCCACTTTCCCTCACCCCAAATTCACGTCGTCACTGCTTCTCGACACACACACACACACACACACACACACGTAAACTCTGGAACTCCCTGCCAGCTTCTGTATTTCCATCTTCCTACGACTTGACTTCTTTTAAGGTGAAGGTTTCAAGACATTTGTCCCAAATTTTTGGCTAAATCATTAAATATTTTAGGGAACTGGCAATCAGGTGGGTCTTTTCTTTTTTTTTTTTTTTGTCCTTGGCCAGCTTTCCCTCTTCCACACACAAAAAAAACAGACACATACACGCACATACGAACGCACGCACGGTCTTGCACAGTCTTGTATTCTATTTTAATAACTGATATTCTGATCTGCGTAAGCTGGATGGTTCAGTTTGATTAAGCCACACACACACACACACACACACACACACACACACACACACACACACACACACACACACACACACACACACACACGTACACCAAGGTCACACACTTAACCTCACTGAAAATATAATAACAAAAATACATACTTAAATATTTTATTTTACTACCTGAGAGAGAGAGAGAGAGAGAGAGAGAGAGAGAGAGAGAGAGAGAGAGAGAGAGAGAGAGAGAGAGAGAGAGAGAGAGAGAGAGAGAGAGAGAGAGAGAGATGCATTAAAGCTAACAGGAATATAAGAAAGATATGTTATGCCTTTTGGAGAAAAAGAAACTGTTACCATGTGGAGGAGGAGGAGGAGGAGGAGGAGGAGGAGGAGGAGGAGGAGGAGGAGAAAACGAAGAAAAAAATGGCTTGTATGTAAATTCCACTGATGAATATTCATCCAAGAAAATTTCCCACAAAATGACTCGCCTTCATGATAAACTATTTTAACTTAATTTCTTGTCATTCTTTTAGTTCTTTCTAGTCCGAGACTTCACAGCGGATCAGCCTTCCCCTGCGCCTTCCTCAGCCACTTCCATCACCCATGACAAACGTCTTTTTTTTACTACATCCATAAACCTTCTCTAGCGACTACCCATCCCTCTCGTGCCCGGCACAGATCAATCTCCACCATCCTCTTCTCTCTGTACTTCTCGTCTCTCTACCTCAGTTTATCCCAACTCAAACCAACATTATCTACTATCGAGGACAACTAATTGGAATGTTGGAAAGGAAATTGTATGGTATACCGAGAAAAGTTTAAAAAAGAGAAAAAGAGGAAGCGAGATAAAGACAGCGGTAAAACCAAGACCAAAAGATCCCGACGCAAGCAGAAGTTCACGAAAGGACGCCGCGAAACCTTTATGAGCCGCCACTGTGGGGAGGAAAGCCGAAAGCCCCAAGGATATAGAGGAAGAAGAGCAAAAAGGGGTAGGAAACGCACTATAACCCAGAACAAGGTAAATGGCTTAACACTCCTATCTGGCCATTATGCTGGAGACTCGTGTAGGATGATGGGAAGATAAGGAAACATGGGGTGCAGATAAAGATATAAGGTTAGGTACGTTAACGTATGTAAAGTTAGTGACTTAGGTAATACAAGATAAGGTAATATAATGTAATGTAAGAAGAGATTATGTAAGGTAAGATTAAGTGATGTAATTTGAGGTACAGTAGTTAAGGTAGAAATTGTGAGATAATGTAAGGTAAGGTAAGATAAGATATTGTTTGGTAACTAAAGTAAGATAAGAAAAGTAGGTAACTGTAAGGTAAGGTAAAAAAAAAAAAAAAAAAGGCAAGGTTAGGTTAAGTAAGGTAAGGTAAGTGAGATAAGCTAAGGTAAGTTAAGTGTGAGGTGGTGAGTGTGAGTGAGGGAGATGAGGGTGGAAGTGAAGATGAGAGCTCATATATAGTCGAGTGAAGGAAAGGGGCTTATATTTCTCTCTCTCTCTCTCTCTCTCTCTCTCTCTCTCTCTCTCTATATATATATATATATATATATATATATATATATATATCCCTAACAATATTCCCTCACTGCAGCTTTAACCACTACCACCACCACCACCACCACCACCACCACCACCACCAATCCTTACAGTTTCGCTTCAGGCCAATATATCACTTTTATTTACAAACTCCTCCTCCGTCTAGACCTCTTCCACTTCCATCATTCCCCCCATCCCTCTTCCTTCTCCTCCTCTTCCTCCTCTCCCCTCCTGCAACATCACCATGAGAATAGTTTTATTTCCTCCAGCTCAGGCCTGCCTATTCTCCCTGCCGTACACTACCACCAACGGCCTCGATCTGGTGACCTTGAAACTCCCTTGTCTCCTCCTCCTCCTTCTCTTCCTTGTTTATGTTCTCATCCTGTTCTCTTTCTGTCTTCCACTCTGTTTTTTTTTTTTTCTTCCTTTCTTGTCCTTCCTTCATCACTACAACCTTTATGTCTTTCGCCGTTTCATTTTTTTTTCCACGTCTTTCTTCTCCCTGACATTTTCACCGTGTCCTCTTTCTGTCTCTCACTTCTTCATTCACTACTGTCCTCTCTCCACAGGCATTTTCTCGTCCTTTTCATTTTAGTATTCTCTCTCTCTCTCTCTCTCTCTCTCTCTCTCTCTCTCTCTCTCTCTCTCTCTCTCTCTCTCTCTTTCCTTTCTTTTCCTTGCATAATTAAATTTCTTTCTTCCTCCTCTTTTCCTCTTAACCGTACTCTTCTTCATTAGTTCCCTATTCCTTTCCTTTCCCCGTGCATCTTACTTCTACCCCTATTTTCACTATTACCACTACCACGAGCAACACTATCACCACTCACCGCCACCACTGCCTCAGCCCACACAGATGTTTTCGTTGAACTCACATGATCAGCAGCCACACCAGTAACGCCCCCGTCCCTTCTCTATCCCTCTGCTCCACGCCTGCCACGCCCTGATGAGACCTTTACCCCGGAACTGATATCCTCTCAACCTCCCACGTCTCCCGTTTGACTGATGCGATAATAACATGATGAACTAATCAGGGTTGGGTGGCATTCGAGCACGTGGTAATTTGTTATCTGTTATCTTAGTTTATATCACTGAGTACTGAGTAACCCACACACTCCCACCTACGCACACACCACACCCACACCCACATACCTTACTACTTTATTCTTATATCCCTACTATGTTTCTTCAACCCAACGCAGTCTTCACTCATATACTTGACTCTTATTCTTAAAACGTTCCCTTCTTTCATCACGACTATTTTCAAGGAACAGAGTTGATTCGTCGGGTTCTTAATTTCTTTTCTTTTTCCTGCTGATGATGCTTGATTCTTATCAAGATATGTTCTATATTTACAAACATTTCGAATTCTTTTTTGGCTACATTTACAAGTCTCCAGTGGAAATTACCGGACATTTCAAGGTTTTTCGTGATTATAGTAACAGTTTAACAAGACTTTTATATAATAAAAGAGGAAAAACATCATAAAAATCTTGCTAATCATTATCAATCTTATGAAGGTGCAAAAGTTTAGAGATTACGTGTCATTAATACAAGAACGACGACAAAAAAAAACATTGAATATCAGCATGTTATCTACTGAACACTATCTGAATTAAGTGGAAGACTCTAAAACGTCGGAGAATATTTCCTTTTTCCTACAAGCACAACTATGACTCTCTATTGTGAGAATAGAGTTCCTTCATCTACTCCAACACTATAGCATCCCTCCTATACGCACACAAACCACGTAACATATTTTATTTCTTCACTATCACCTATTTTCACTCTTAAAATTGTTTGTTTTTATGCAAAAACAATGAACTACGGTACTAAAAAAAAACGATTACTGACATGTAATCCTTCATCTCCTACAAACAATAACATCCCTTACACCCTACAAACTACATAACACTTCAATTCTCCACCATGACATTTTCACATCCCTATTCTCCCCTTCCCTATTCCCACATACGCCACAAGTCCTGCAGGCTGCAACACAACCCTGTCTCCCCGCGCTACACCTACACGTAACCGCAAGAACCCCAAGCCTTGCTCAAGCTCTCTACTCGTGATGAGGTGCTTGAGGAAAAAGACTCGCTGGTAACTCTTTCCTACTTTGTTGCCACGCTCTTTAAAAATTCTCTTGCTGTTGGAAAACCCGCAAGAATCTTCCACAGGGATGAATGAGACGTGCTTTTCTCTTTTTTCTCTCTCTCCAATTGTGTTTCTTATAATAAGTAATTTGCATGACAACGTGGGGTTACGAGTAGCAGATGGGTATATGCATGTTTGCTGGAGATATTATTCAAGGTTAGTATTTTCTAGATAGGGTTGTTTCGTTATACCTACAGATAATTCGGAAAGAGAGAGAGAGAGAGAGAGAGAGAGAGAGAGAGAGAGAGAGAGAGAGAATCACCACAGACCAACCAACCAGCAGATAATGGAAACAGCCAACACACACACCCAAACATCGCCATCCTCAAACAAAATATACACACACACACACACACACACACACACACACACACACACACACACACAACCCTCTCACAAATCCTTTCATTCCACTCCATCCGACTCAAACCCACGAGAACCCACAACCAGTTACCAAAGCCACTAAACACGAACTCGTCCCAATAGCAGGAAGCCACCGAGCCAGCGAACATTACGTCACTTCCCAACAATGACGACGACGCTAATAGTGACGTCAGCAGTTTAGGGGAGGGTGATGCGGGGCGGTGTGGATAGGATGACGTAACCGCTATATTTGCTCCGGGATGGATGGCTGACTGGTTAGCAAGAGGCGGGAAGAAGAGAAGAGTGGGCTGCACCTTTTTACCTTCTTATACCTGCCCAGCCCAGACCACGTGCACGGCACAGATAGTGGGTAAAGGTGGACGGGTGGGGGCGAGATTGGTGACGGTGGTGAGTGTGATGCTTATTTTAGTGATGATGAGGAATAGCGGTGATGATGACGAAGAGAGGTGCGGGTTGTGGTGGCGGTGAATGGAGGTGGGTGGTGGTGGTGGTGGTGATGTGGTGGTGGTGGTGGTGGTGGTGGTGGTAGTAGTAGTAGTAGTAGTAGTAGTAGCAGTAGCAGTAGCAGTAGCAGTAGCAGTAGCAGTAGTAGTAGTAGTAGTAGAAGCAGAAACAGTAGTAACAGTGAATATTAAGGACATGTAAATAAACTA